>NC_069370.1:37830833-38133863 GCF_021730395.1 Mercenaria mercenaria
GTTGACACTAGTAACTTTTCCATGTGTATTGGTTTTCAAATTAATTTCAAATCCCACGTTTAAACGAGTTAACACGTACATTCATCATAACAAGACAGTATGAGCCGCACCATGAGAAAACCAACATAGTGCGTTTGCGACCAGCATGGATCCAGACAAGCCTGCGCATCCATGCTGTTCGCTTTCAAAGCCTATAGCAATCAGAGAAACCGTTAGCGAACAGCATGGATCCTGGCCAGACTGCGCGGATGCGCAGGCTGGTCTTGATCCAAGCTGGTCGCAAACACACTATGTTGCTTTTCTGATGGTGCGGCTGAATTATGTCACACGCAAGAGATTTAATGCTATTTTTCCTTGTCCGGTCTTAAACTGTATTCATTGATGAAAATATACTATCACAGTTCGACGCGCCCTTAAGATTGCTAGCTCTAAGGTCAAGGTCACACTAAGTGGTAAATAGTTTACGTCTTTTAGCTTGCATTCTCTATACTTTTATATGATATTATGTATAACTATTCATTTAGCTTGTCAACAACACAATAACATTTTAACAATGAAACATTTGTTATTAAGAACAAACTTGGTAAAGCTTTGCATCTGTGAAAGACGGAGCTTCCATTGTCCCAGTTAAACCCAGCTCCACATCATAGAAAGCTACTGTTACTTGGTCAGACATTAATATATCCTCAAGGGTCTTCTCAATTTCATTTTGTCGGGACATGCTGAGTTATCTGAGACTGATGTAATATTAGGAATGACAAACATGAAGGAGATAACAGTAGGGAGGCTTTAAAGAGGACCTACTTTTCTATGCTTCGCCGCTTGGCTATTATAGAGAGCTATTTTCAAATATATTTTTTTAATAGTTTGATAATTTAGACTCGTTTAGATCGTTGGAAGGAGATGTATCCCCTGGAATCTTTGGAAAACTTTACACAAAATTAAAGTTATGTTCAAACAAATTTTTTAGGTATCTAGAAATTATTGAAGAGAAACTTTTATAATTCTAACATGATGGAGTATTTGTCATAACGCGGCGTGTGAAGAAAAAAAAGTTAAATAAAGTCTTTAGAATATTTGAATTTATTTTCTGAAAAAATGATAAAAGAAGGTAGGTCAATATCATAATCAAAAGACATTTGCTATCAATGAAAATAACATACATGCATTAAACGTGAATCTGAATATTTGGGCTGTTGAAAGGTTGCATATTAAATTAAAACTGCCAATCATATCTTACTTTTGTGTTTTGTACAGTGGACAAATGAATGTTGAGAACTCAAAGATCTATACATTGCATAAAAACTATGTTTTGATGTAATGGGATTTGATAAGACAGTTATTAAAAAAAAACCAAAAAAAAAAAAAAAAAAAAACCGGAGTCTGTGCCTTTAATTATTTAAGATTAAAAGAGAGAACAAACGCGGCAGCATACTTACATTTTCTAATTAAGCACTGTACTTTATAGTAAGAAGATATGCATAGGCCTAGTTAATTAGAATTACATTCGTTTATTTTTTTTATTATTATTATTTTGAAATAAATTATTTCTATTTTTTATAAATTAGCAAACTCCATAGTCCGAACAAGGGGAAACTATTTACGGCCACCATAAGGCTTAAAGACTGATATTTCGACAGTTTGTTCTCTTATTTTGAACAATTGTTTAAAATGATTGGCCAAGAGTGATTATTTCTTAAGGTATAACACACATATCGTTACAACAAAAGGATTTAAACATTTTTAGGATGGCATATACTTCCATTCACGATAGTAATACAATTGTACATGACCACCTAGCTCAGTGCATCATGCTTATCAAATTACATCTTACACGTATAGACATGACCCTAATTAGGAATAAGATTGAAAGTCGAAAATTCGGTATTGTTATAGGCTATTCAAAATTGCATTTATATCCCATTCAGTCATTTTGTCTGATTTAGTGCCTTCCCTGACTTCCATTTGGTTGGAGAAATAGCTTATAACAGTTTGGAATTGATGATTAGTATGAAATAAGGCACTGCCTCAATCGGGAATCGATCCGACTTCAACTCATCCCATAACGTCTATAATAGCACGGAAGGACACATTTTTTAATTCGATTCGGTATATCGCATGTTACCGTAGAGGGATCGATCCCGATTTTCGTCGCTTCGCGTAGGATCGATTCCCTGTCAATTTAAAGTTAGATTTTGGAATAAAAACAACGCTGCCCATATTGTTACTAATGTGCAAGGCGTTGCGGTTCGGACAAGTTATGTGGACGCTTATTAGGAACAAGTAAATAGCGTATTCTTCCAAAAAATCCGAAGTCAGACGCTCTGTGCACGTACCGGAAGGACACATTTTTTAATTCGATAGTATATATCTCATTCGGTATGTCGCATGTTACCGTAGAGGGATCGATCCCGATTTTCGTCGCCTCGCGACGAAAATTGGTAGGATCGATTCCCTATTAACAATGTTCAGTAGATTACGAGGCAAAGAGTTGTGTTAAATTTTCGCAATCTTACTGCAGCCTTTATGATCGCGAATCTAAGACGCAGTCATTAGACGTAATCTGACTGCAGCCTCTTTGTTCGCGATTGCCGTGTAGAACTCTAGGAAGCAGTCAAAGGGTGTAATCTGACTGCAGCCTCTATGTTCGCGATTGCCGAGTAGATATCTAGGAAGCAGCCAATGGACGTAGTTTGAGTGCAGCCGCTATGTTCGCTATATTGTTGAGTAGAAATTTAGGAAGTAGTCAAAGGGTGTTATCTGAGTGTAGCCGCTATGTTCGCTATATTGCCGAGTAGATATCTAGGAAGCAGTCAAAGGGTGTAATCTGAGTGCAGCCGCTATGTTCGCTATATTGCCGAGTAGATATCTAGGAAGCAGTCAAAGGGTGTAATCTGACTGCAGCCGCTATGTTCGCTATATTGCCGAGTAGATATCAAGGAAGCAGTCAAAGGGTTTTATCTGACTGCAGCCGCTATGTTCGCTATATTGCCGAGTAGATATCAAGGAAGCAGTCAAAGGGTGTAATCTGACTGCAGCCTATATGTTCGCGATTGGCGAGTAGAAATCTAGGAAACAGTCATTGTACGTAATCTGACTGAAGTCTCTTTGGTCGCGATTGGCGAGCTTAAATCTAGGAAGCAGTCATTGGAAGTAATTGAAACTTTCTTTGCGGTCGATGTAAGATAAATGTACTTTAAATTCTAAATTGAAAAATCGCGTGTTTATGATCAATTCATCATAAACGTGTTTATTTTCTTTCCAGTAAGTGTTCTCCTGAGACAGCGTTAGTTTATTAAATCATTATGAACGCATGTCTTACGACATGTACAAACAATTATGATTGTAACTGATGCTTAGTGCTGTTCAACCTTCTGTAAATTCACGTCATAATTGCTATTTCACATTTATAGAATTTCATATCACCAACAGTCTTCCATATTTTATAGAGTACGGTGACTTTTATGCAAAGTGCATTTGTGTCCTTGTACAAAACATGAAGTTATTGTACTTCTTTCAGGAAGCAAGTACCGTTTATCAGGCCGCGTTCTTTTGATGAGCGGCAAGACAGGTAAAGTGATCAGCTGGAAGGGCGTTCCCGACGGCCGGGAGTCGTACTACTCACCGCAAGTTTACATGTGGTTAGATGGCACTCAGCTGGTGCTGTTTGGCACGGGTGGGGAGACACATGGAGGATCTTTGTGGGTTATAAAACTTGACGATCTTATAAAAGGAGACATAGATAAGGTATTACTTGCCGAAGGGTTATTAACCTTACTCCGATTCTTAAATTTCGTATTTAAACTTTAATCCAGTGAAAAGTTTCAATATGTCAGACAGGTGATACAAGGTGATACAAGGCTTAATTAATTTGAAACGATTTATGCACAGAATTATACAATAAAGGTGTTCTTACCATTTGTTTTGCGGGAAGGGAGACATGGTTGTCATATACTGCTTATATAGGATAACCTATCATTTGGGCACATTATTGTGAACACGTTAAAACGTTACGGTGTAAGTTTCCTCTTAAGCAATCAGTTTCTGCCATACTTGTTAAAATTAATCGTATGAATCGTAGTTCTGCCATACTTGTTAAAATTGATCGTATGAATCGTAGATGAAAATATAACATCCTTCGCTTGAGAGTAATGATTAAAATGTTCATCTTGGTAAAGTCTGATTTTGTTCAACATAATGTTTCTTTATCATAGTTTGCTCATTGTTCTCCATACGAGGAACACACTTTCCGGCTGTATGTCTGTTTGTTAACCAGGTTTTCAACGAAAACCTGAGTTATTAGATTGGGGTATGTCGTTGGTCGGGCGGGCTGGCGGGCGGCGTCAAACTGGTGTTTCCGGTCAATAACGTTTGTTTCGGTAAAGATATTTGAATAAAACTTGGTATATATGTAGCTTATATCAAGACAAAGGCTGGGATGATTTTGGGGTTTCTGGGGTCAAGGTCAAGGTCACTGTTACTTAAAATAGAAAAAGTCACTGTTACTTAAAATAGAAAAAGGGTTTCCGGTCAATAACTTAACTTAGGAATGAGCTATCATGATGAAACTTGGTGTATAGAAAACTTATATAAAGTTGTAGCTTGGGATTGATTTTGGGGTTTCTGGCAACTTATGTGGTACAGATAGTTCAAAAATAGAAGAAATTTACTCTCTGAGACAGTTTATTCACCGAATAGAGTTTTAGGCCAATTATTGACAGATATGATTTTAAGAGCTCATAGTGAATGTTACATTTAGTTTTAGGAGGGCTTTTAGCGATCTGATGTGTTTGAGTGTACAGCTACACATATTTTGTAAATGTTGTAATGTAATCATACTGGACTTGTTTTGGGAAGAGTTTAGTTTTTAGTGACACTGTTAATAGGAAAGTTCAGTGGACAAAGGTAAAAGTCCCTTTATATAGCTTAAAAATGCATGTAATAAGAAATATACAACACTTTAGTGAAAAAAAAATACTACTGGGAATAGATAAATTGCCTGTGAAGGTTGTAATTTGAATTAATAAATAAAACATGGTTTCATACTGAATTATTTCATCATTTCAGTTTTTCAAATCTGTCTTGTACAAATGACTTTCCAGCTAGTTTAAAACACATTTGGTTGATAATGGTATTCCATGGGGTGTCTTGAAATTTGTATTTAGTACACATTTAAGGTCAAGGTATCTCAGATGCTTAGGTACAGTCCCAGGGTGTCATAGTTAGCCCTATGTGATAAAAAAAAGATATATTTTTTATTGATATCAAATTTGGTATGTGATACATAGACTTGTCTCCATGACATACAAGAATGAATTTTTTGTCTCCAGTATATCCGGTTTTTTGAAGAGACTCTTTAAATAACCTATATAGTTATGTCTCCTCCAGGAGACATATTGTTTTTGCCCTGTCCGTCCGTCCTTCCGTCCATCCGTACGTCACACTTCATTTCCGAGCAATAACTGGAGAACCATTTGACCTAGAACCTTCAAACTTCATAGGGTTGTAGGGCTGCTGGAGTAGACGACCTCTATTGTTTTTGGGGCCACTCCGTCAAAGGTCAAGGTCACAGGGGCCTGAACATTGAAAACCATTTCCGATCAATAACTAGAGAACCACTTGACCCAGAATGTTGAAACTTCATAGGATGATTGGCCATGAAGAGTAGATGACCCCTATTGATTTTGGGGTCACTCCGTCAAAGGTCAAGGTCACAGGGGCCTGAACATTTAAAACCATTTCCGATCAATAACTAGAGAACCACTTGACCCAGAATGTTGAAACTTCATAGGATGATTGGTCATGAAGAGTAGATGACCCCTATTGATTTTGGGGTCACTCTGTCAAAGGTCAAGGTCACAGGGGCCTGAACATTGAAAACCATTTCCGATCAATAACTAGAGAACCACTTGACCCAGAATGTTGAAACTTCATAGGATGATTGTACATGCAAAGTAGATGACCCCTATCAATTTTGGGGTCACTCCATTAAAGGTCAAGGTCACAGGGGCCTGAACATTGAAAACCATTTCCGGTCAGCAACTTGAGAACCACTTGACCCAGAATGTTGAAACTTAATAGGATGATTGGTCATGCAGAGTAGATGACCCCTAACGATTTTGGGGTCACTCTGTGAAAGGTCAAGGTCACAGGGGCCTGAACATTGAAAACCATTTCCGGTCAGTAACTTCAGAACCACTTGACCCAGAATGATGAAACTTCCTAGGATGATTGGTCATGCGGAGTAGATGACCCCTAACGATTTTAGGGTCACTCTGTTAAAGGTCAAGGCCACAGGGGCCAGAACATGGAAAACCATTTCCAATCAATAACTTGAGAACCTCTCGACCCAGAATGTTGAAACTTCATAGGATGATTGTTCATGCAGAGTAAATGGCCCCTATTGTTTTTGGGATCACTCCGTTAAAGGTCAAGGTCACAGAGGCCTGAACATTGATAACCAGTTCCGATCAATAACTTGAGAACCACTTGACCAAGAATGTTGAAACTTCATAGGATGATTGAACATGCAGGGTAGATGACCCCTATTGATTTTGGGGTCAGTCTATTAAAGGTCAAGGTCACAGGGGCCTGTTCATGTAAAATCATTTTTTGGAAATAACTTGAGAACCACTTGACCTACAATGTTGAAACTTAATAGGATGATTGGACATGCAGAGTAGATGACCCCTATTTATTTTGAGGTCACTTGATCCAAGGGCAAGGTCACAGGAGCCTGAACAGTGACTTGAGAACCACTAGGCCAAGAGTGTTGAAATTTAGCGGGATGACTGGACATGCCAAGTAGATGATCCCTATTGCAGCCAACCATCAGTGTCTCTTTGACTTTCACTCCTGACCCCTATTGACTTCTTGCCTATAGGACTTTGCATTGGGGGAGACATGCGCTTTTTTACAAAAGCATTTTCTAGTTTTATAGTGCTTTTATAGGGAAATTTAAATTTTTTAGATTTATTATGTAGAAGGGATACTTTATATGTATAATTATGATATTATGTAGATTAATTGATCTTATATTTAGATATTATGTGAAGGTTAGGGCCATTGATATTGTGTATTGGAATATTTAGAGAATTGTCTGTGATTTTGGTGTTATATAATATGGTTACTTTAATATAGAAACAACATGGGTACTTCTTGATCTGAGCATATGGCCAATTTTCATTTAAGTCTATGAAAAATTAACCACTTCAGTAGTCTATAAATGTAATACTTGTTGCCTAAAGCTATACTGTGTTTTTTTTTTCTGTATAAAGTTTGACTGTGTTTCTCTGGGTTACTGACTTTCCATGATTTGCATTGCAGAGACATGTATTTCTTACTAGTAATAAGTTTGCAACTAAATATGTATGGATAGACAGTAAAAGAAAAGAATAGTCTTGACAAAGCATCTTGTTTGAAACAATGAAGATAGTGTCATGTATTTTATGTATGTTGACCGCTCTGCTTCTGTACTACTATTTTATATATGCAATTGCTTTTTTGTTAAGTTTAGAAATTCTTTTTTTCTTCAATACTCGTACATTATTCAGATTTGGACCAAGTCTTTCATGCTTCCTCATTAAGTCTGATTTTATTGCATGATGCACACTTTGACAAATATTTACAATTAGTCTATTACACACTTAAGTTGCATTTAGGGCGATATTTGGGCATTCAGATAGAATTGTTTTACTTTTATATGCAAAGGTAATCTGTTTTTGGGGTGTGAGAGGATAAGTGATGAAAAAAAAAAACACAAAAAAAAAAACCCTCAGAAATTACATGTAAATCGTTAAAGTGTAAACTTCATACTTTTGCAATTTTTTCTTTCTTATATTTCTGTTACTATTTCTACTAGCTCATCTTTTTCTATTTAAATACATTTCATCAAATCAGTACTGCATTATCATAAAGAAACAGTCAGCCACTTATTGCATTTAGATGATGAAATGTAAAATGATATTTCTACATTTTATGTTGCAATAATTTATATGTTTTAATCAGTTTTTCTTCAAGTCTTTTCCCTTTAACTGCAAGGCATTTTGTGTATTTTTTTTTTTCAGATTTCAAATTATCAGTATAGTGTTAGAAGAATTTTTCTAGGCTGTACTTTTTCTTGTATAGATAGAAAGAAAAACATTTTTGATAGTAAATGTAGGAAAAATATCAATATATTTTGGGCATTGAAAGCACATTGAACTCAAGTCTATTTGCTAGTTAGTAGGTTACACAGAAAACCCAGCAACCAAAGAATCAAAGATAACTTAAAGAAGTTTATATATATACCCTGGAAAAAACATTACTCAGACCAGAGATAATAGATCAGTTTTCAAGTGTTTCCATTTTTCAGGAGTTCCATTTAAGAGGGTTTCCACTTTTAAGATTGCTTTACCATTTTTTCAAGAACACTGTATGATATCCACTATTGTAAGATCACAACTTTACTACAGTCAAAATGTAAATTGTTTTTTTTTCTACAAGAATGTATAAGAAACAGCTGTTATTTTTTGCTGTGTCTCAGTGGCTTGTATATTTCTGCGATGGAAAGATTTTGTCTATTAATATTATGCTTTTACCATCTATCGCTATCTGGAAAATTAAGTAGGATCTGATTTTCATTTATGTAATCTTACCAGTGGTAACAGATCTACAATTAGTTTTGTACATATACACTCATATATGAATATAATACTGGGTTGTTGCTTACCTTTTTCTATATTTTATTTTAACACATTTATGCATACTTGTTAGTGATATTAAATACACTTTAATGCTTAACAATGTGTTGTAGTTATTATATGCAGACATGTACTAAAAAACATGTGGTTGCATACAGGGTTGCATGTGTATGTTACGCGTTTGTCTATAGTACGTTCTGTCAGGGTCCTTGGGCTCTTCTGTTGATTCGACATTTTCCATGCCAAGGTTTTTCCTCCATTCCTCTTTCATTATAATAGGGTTATTACAATAGTAGCTCGATCTTGGATATTGTATTCAGCTTTAATGGATTTTGTAAGGTCAGATCATATGATGCCCACAAGGAAAATGCAGTCGAGAGCCAAATACAGCACCTGTAATAATGACTTTAACCTCTAACCCCAAAGCAATAGGGCCATCAACTAAAACAGTCAGTGACCCTATGCAGTTATTGATTAGAAACTGATTTTCAGCTAAAGGTTACTGCGACTTTGACTTTCAAGCAACCAATCTCAAAGTCAATACATTAAAGTGGAAAAAAGCAAGGATGAATATTTGACTGAGGAAGTCTCCCACCGCAAACCAGAACAGCACAAACATGCATGCACACAGTCACAAACAACACAAACAGCAAACAGAAAGACAAGCAGGAAAAAAAACATGGTAGGGGAACTGCCAATTTCCTCTCATTCCGGGGGAAATGGAGTAGAAGGAGCAAAATAAGTTTCTGAATTTATTTGTTTAAACCTTGCAAAGGCATGACTGGAATGGTATTCTACATGTCCTCTTGATCAGATGATCAAACTTAACTCGCGTAAATATCAAAGGGAACTGACATGGATGAGCTACAGGAAACTGGATGTACAGACAAGCCCTGAATCTTTACGCAGCGGTGGGGTAGGATAGCAGTATAGTTTCAGGTTATCTCTACACTTTGTGTGCACATTTTATACACAATTATTTCATGCAAAATATTTTGACAGTATGGAACAGAGGTGACCTACCCATCTACATCTACATCTACATCGGTACAACCAACAATCGATTTCCGATTATGACTGGTCGGCGCTGTCAGAGAAACAGTTGTTAAAGAAATTTAGTATATTACAGTATTAAAAGTAAAAGATAAAAGGACAGTATGCTACAGTTAAAATAGGACAGAATGGAAGAATTACATAGTGACCGCCGCCAGCCTCTCTGTAAAGATACTGAGGCTGGGGCTAGCTTTAACTGTTGTGGGGAGGGAGTTCCAGAGACGGATGGTTCTAGGGAAATAAGAGTTAGCAAAGTATTGAGTGCTGGAATAAGGGATCAAGTAGTTAAGATTTCTAATGGGGGTCAAGTAGCCTTGGTCAATAGCAACGGTCTGGGTCCTTACTTTGTAAAACAAAAGTAATGAACAGTTTAATCTACGGTACTGGAGAGTTTTCCATTCTAAGGATTTCAACATTTCAGTTACACTGCTTGTATAGTTGTAATCATTCATAACGTACCTAGCTGCTGACCTTTGGACTCGTTCAAGTTTATGGGTGAGGGTTTTCTGCCAGGGATGCCACACAGTTGAACAGTATTCTAATTGTGGGCAGACATAGGTGGTGTATGCAGCTTCTTTGACCTTATGATCAGGTCGGCATGACGTCACATCCGGAGCAGTCGATTATGCAAATTACCTTGGAGGTGAAAGCAGGACCTCGCAATTCGTAACGAATGAACTAGCGATGTGGGTTGTAATGTCTTTATTTTCAAATAAAACAAATCAAGAGTCATCTTTTTTATTATCTGCAGTCCTAACGCTATGGTACAATCTATATATTTTTCAAAAAAATGTAGGGTTTTGTGATAATTGATTTTGTGGCATTTTAAAACGGTCTGGAAAAAGTGACAGATTATGTATTGTCAGCTCTTCGGCGCTACAGAACAGTTATAATTAACACAAATTCTCAAGCTTATTCAACATTTTCTCAGTTTGCATATATACATATTAAAATAAACTAAATATCTGAGAACATAACATTTTTTTATTCAACTTCTTTGCTTAAAATCGTAGCAGTTGTTTCTTTCATCTTTCAGAGAATCTTTCAAGTGTCTTGAAAAAGATTTTTTGTTTGTTTGTTTTCTCAAGAAAGAACAGATCAAATAAATAAGCAAATTAATTTTCTGATTTTTTTTTATGTCTTTTTAAAATAAGCTGATTTTCTAAATGTTTTAATGCTCTGAAATAATTATATTGTTGCCATTTTCTGAAATGTACTTTGTGCGATATATTTTATTTAGTTTATGTAAAATGCTATAATTAAGTATGAAAGTCACTTAAATAAAGTTGAAAAGTTATACTTTATTCTATATGTAAACTTATTGCAGTCATTTTTTTTTCTTTATTTTTTTTTTTCTTTCTTTATTTATTTATTTTTTTTTTTTTTTGAAGAAATGTACTTCCGGCCAAAAATTAGTTTGGTGAATTGATTTTAAAATTTCAAATGAACTATAATTATAAGCTCCGGCCTGTGTATTGATTAAGGTTTTTTATGTTGTAGCTCAATTAATCCCTTTGTCAGTTGACACGCAAATAACAATAATGTGCATCTTCCAAATATCATAAGACCCTGAAGGCATACATCAAACGGATTAGTCCAAATAATTGTACTCGAGAGTTGAATATCGTTATATTATTTTGACTTGTCGATATCCGCCTCCTCTAGGTAGACAACGTAAAATATCAAAATGTAAAATCGGTCTGCCCGAGGTCTCATTATTTAGACTACAAACGGATAAGACAGGAAATTACCATAAGGCCCCGAAGGGGTACATCAGAGGGATAAAACAAACAGGAAATCAATCTATTAATGATAGTCATTAGGAACTGATCAAAACTGATTTTCAATAATATACCACATACTGATTGGTTTCCATAGTGATTTATGACTTATGACTGGAATGAATGCTTTAATTTTGTGGTATGTGGAAGCAGTCAATTGTGGCAGTCTAACAATTAACAAAAAATATGGATATTGAAAACTACAAGATATGACTAAAATTATTCTAGACAAAGCGTGCAAATTATCGTTCACAGTTTTAAATAACTGACAATTTAATACAGAACAGAGTTCAGTATTTTTCATTATTTTCGTAAATGGAAGTCATCAATTTATTGATACGTCCTGGCTTTTCGTAGAAAAGAAACTAGCATGCAGTTATTATATATATCATTTTATCTCCACGTGTAACACAGTAGCTCTAGATGTCCTATTACATTAAAAACAATTGTAACATGTAAAAAAACACCTTTGTGTAATACATGCAGTTAAAGATCTTTTATTGTGATCCTGATACGCTTCGAGGGAGAAAAAATCCCTTCTCCAGTATTTACGTATAATGTAGTATTAAGCTTTAAATTATGACACCTCTCATTAAATCTCATACGAATCAGAATTTAGGTAAGAGGTGTTGATTTAATTAAATTTGGCGTGACTGAATCACTTTTGACACCACAGTATAAGCTATCTGGCTTTCAGAACTATTTTAATCGCAGGCTACAAAATAGCACGAGAAAAGTGAAACGAATGGAGAAACCTAATTTAGATGAGCTAGATTTTCTGTTTTATTTATTTTTAAAAGACCTCCGATTTTTTTTAATTATAATTTTCATCCAGTCCGTCACAAATATGAGACCTTGCAGCTTACACGGATCAATGATGAATATCACGTCTGAAACCTAAAAAAGAAATATTTCTTTCTCGAGAGTGATGTCTGGAACATCATGCTATATTATAAATTCACTGACTTATTTATATTGCCTAAAATTTTACTTTAAGCAAAGAAAAACAACCAGCACTAGTGAAACATTAAACGCTTTTCAATTACAATTTAGCGTTTGCTGTCACCTCCGCTTGTTGCTATGCAACGCGATACGCTGAAGTGCCCGGATATCCGACCTGATCTGTCTTGACATTTCTCTGAATAAATCGAAGGGAAGAGGTTGCCTTAGAAGTTATCTGCATGATAATACAACAATATAGGTCTAGACTATTTTTTAATTTCCCCATCTAAAGCACAACTACCAGTTTTATTTATTTTATCTAGGACTGATGTAAAATAGCAAATTCTGAGTTTTTTTTAAGTATTCTACCCAATTTTGGTAAGGGATATTAGAACTCCGATCTGAATTGTTATCGTCATCTTTTAAATCCTTTACCAACTTCCAGTATGATTCAGGGTCTTTCTGAGTATCTAAGCGCTCAAGTAGTAGGTATTTAGTGTGTTGATACCTAAACGATGAGTGAAAAATATTTTGTGCAGTTATCGCGCAATCTCAAAATGGCTGCGCCCTTGGGAAAACATTGAATTTTACTTATTTTGGAGAAAATAATGAATCTTTCAGAAGAAGAGTGCGTTTTATGCAAAGGTAATTCAATTAAAACACAAACATATATATATTTGAACCCGCAAATAGAGACTTAACCACTAAACTTAAAGATTTTAGCGTATTTTATTGTTTACATTAAAATCGGTTAATTATGTGGAACATCAAAATTTTTCTTCAGTCAAAATCAAGCAGTCCTATTGTTGTGTCAATAATTTTGGTTGGTCAACGGATTCTTTAATTCTTGAATTGATTGGTCATTTTGAATTTTGTTTTCTTTGCTTTGATAGGTTATAGATAAGTAAATATATAGGTATTTTTGAATTGGCGCTTCATTCTGTTTTTTCTATTAGTCTGGTCATGTCGAAATTAGTTTTTCTCTGGTTTTCAAAACAGAAAATTATTTCGTTTAAATTTGGATTAGAATAATTTACGTAACTTTAAAAATGTAGGAAAACCATAAGGAGTTTCGAAAAGTAAATTTGACGTAAAACATTCAAATTCTTTGTAAAGTAAAACTTTGTTAAAAAATTTGACTGTAAATTGGAAAAATGTCTGGAAAAGAAAGCAAAAGGTCGGGTAGGTCGGTAGTTAGGCACGACTACAATAAGGTCAACTCAGAAGGATTCGTCGGAATCGAGGGACTGGAAGATCCTGCCGAGTACCAAACTTCGCACGAAACGGGTGGAGAAGATGTTTCCGAGATGGTTTCTCACGTTTCAGCGTCCAGAACAAGTACAAGTGAGGAAACGCTAGCTTCGCTAGAAAGTGAGTACAAATCACTGGTGAAAGAAGAGGAGGAGCTTCAAAGGGAAGCACAGATAAGTAAACTGAAGAAAAAGATTGCTCGGAAACAAAAGTCTGTAGCAGAATTACGAGGTGAGCCTGTTAAAAAAGTTAATGACAGTAAAATAACATTGCAAAATTTAAGAAAGAAAAAGAAGCTACGCGCTAAAGCACAAAAAGAATTAAAATCCTATGGGCTGGCTTCAGAATCGGAAACAGATTCCGATTTAGAGTCCAGTTCTGATTCTACCGAGTCTGGAAATAATTTAAAAACATCTAAGTCAGCAGAGGATGAAAACAGTAAAAAGAAAAATTCAAAAACAGTTGATACGGATAGTGGATCAGATTCAGAAAGTAGTTCAGATTCAGACAGTACAGTTTCTCATAAAAAGAAAAGTAGAAAATATGAATTTCTGCAAAATCTTCTGACCATGTAAAATTCAGACAAAAATACCCACAGGCATACTTACGTTATGAGCATGTCTCTGCAAAAGTCAGTTTCGATTCTCTAGAATTCAATTTATTTGTGGCTGGGGAATTGGAAATCATTTCTCAGTCTACAACCAAAAAGAAGGAAAAAGAAGCAAGATTAGAACTTTTGAAACGTTTAATGTATTTAAGCAGCTCATACGATTTTCAAACTATTAAATCTTTGTATGCAGCAATTCTAAGAGAAATAGAATTAGGTCACAAATGTTGGGGAGATGACTTTCATTATGTGGAAACCAATATTTTGTCAAGAGCTTCGGTAAAGAAATCTTCAACCCCCTACAACAAAAAGATAGGTTTTAAAAGTAAGGAAGAAAAACAATCGGATGATAAGACATGGTTCTGCCCTCTTTACCAGAAAAACAAATGTCAGCATAAATCCATGTCCCACTTGATGGTCGTTAAAGGAAAACAAAGGTGGGCACAACATATTTGTGCTTCTTGCTGGCTAAAGGATAATAAAAAATTAGAGCATCCAGAATGTTCAAGTGCTTGCCCACACACACAAAAGTGACTTAGAACAGGTTTTGCGCAACTTTCGGAAGCTAGTACGACGAATGAACAACTGGTTAATACATTTGTTCCAAAATTTTGTTTAGTGGAAATTGATAAAACTATTGAACAAAAGGAAACGAGTAATAATAAAAATTCACTTTGTTATCACTCCAAAAAATGTCAGATTTGTAAAGTAACAAAAACCAAAGTTGATAATGTATCCATAGATATGGTTCATTTACACACAAAAGTCAAAGAGTCCGGTAAACATAATTTTCAAGGTTGTCGCATTGTGGTTAAAACAAAATAAATGATGAATTTTGGAACAGAATGTTAATAGGTTATAAGGATACTCTGGTTATAGATCTATTAAAATACGGTTTCCCTTTAGATTTCCAAGGTGATGTAAATTCTTTTAAACAATTAGAATTATGGAAACACAAAAATCATAAAGGGGCTGAAAATTATCCAGCAGAAATAACAAAATATTTAGAAAAAGAAAAGGCAAGTCATTCTATTATTGGGCCTTTTAAGAGCAATCCTTTTACAGATAACTTAAAAATTTCTCCCCTGAATTCAGTACCAAAAAAGGAATCAGAAGAAAGAAGAATTATTTTAGATCTCAGTTTTCCAAAGAGTAATGCTGTCAATGATTTTATTTGTAAAGATAGATATTTAGGTGAAGAAATAGAATTAATCTTCCCAAAGATCGATGATTTTATTCAATTAATAAAAGCAAAAGGTAGGCATTGTTTAATGTTCAAGTTGGATTTACGAAAAGCCTACAGACAAATTAATATTTGTCCAGGCGACTACAATTTGGTTTCGTTTCGTTGGAAAAAGCATATTTTCTGTGATACAGTTTTATCTATGGGTCTTAGAAACGCTGCGGCTATCTGTCAAAGAGTTACAAATGCAATTTCATTCATGATGTTCCAAATTGGTGTAGCTATTTTAAACTATTTGGATGATTTAGCAGTGTGGAAAGTAGAGAAAAGGCTTGGTTTGCATTTTATTGTCTAAGAGAAGTATTAGAGAAAGCAGGCTTGGAAGAATCAAAACAAAAAGCTTGTATTCCATCAGAAATTATGAATTTCTTAGGAGTTTTGTTCAACTCCAACTCCATGACAATGGAGATTACAACTGATAGACTAAATGAAATTAAGAAGTTAATCACTCTTTGGTTAAACAAGTCAACTGCTTCTCTTAGGGAGTTACAATCTCTGATTGGAAAGTTAAATTTTGTTGCAGCTTGCGTTAGGCCAGGGCGTATTTTCATAAATAGAATGTTGAATTGGTTACGGTCCATACATGGTTTACACCCAAATATTCAGACCAGTATTCCTTATATGGTTAAAAAGGACTTACTTTGGTGGGACAGATTTCTGTTACGTTATAATGGTATTTCCATTATGTTATATCATGACTGGTCAAAACCAGATGCAATTTTTTCCACTGACAGTGTTTAACAGGTTGTGGAGGTTACTTTAATGGCTCGTTCTTTCACTCAGAGTTCCCTGAAAAAATTAAGCAAAAAAAATTAGATATTGGTATGTTAGAATTGATAGCTATTGTCATTGCCTTAAAATTATGGGGCCAGGAATTTAGAAGCAAGCGTATTATCGTGTATTGCGATAATCAGTCAGTGTGTCAGGTTTTAAAACACCGGAAGGTCAAGGTCAGAAAAATTTCAGGAAGCTTTAAGAGAAGTTTGTTACTTGTCAGCTCTTCACGAATGTGAAATTAGAACTAAACATTTAACAACTGAAGAAAATAGATTAGCAGATTCTCTTTCAAGATGGCATTTAAGTACAAAGTATCAAGAAGATTTCAAGTTTTTAACCAGTCATTTAGAAACTTATGAATGTTTTGTATCAGATGAATTATTTCAGTTTGCAAATCTCTGGTAGAATAGTTATAATTCTATTTCAGAACAACAGTTTAAAGATCTTAAACAAGATCTCAAAGTATAAAATTTGTCAGCTTATGCAGCAAGTTCGAGGAAGAATTTAAAGATTCAATGGGAATCTTTCATTTTATTCTGTTTATATTTTCAGTTACAGTATTTACCTGCTGAAACATACACATTACAATTGTATGCTCAATTTTTGAGTAGATCGTTCAAATCAGTTGATAGCATTAGGAATTATTTAAGTGGCGTTAGGACCATGCATTTAATGTTGGGTTACTCTCTAGATCATGTTAATCAATTTCTTATTAACTTATCCTTAAAGGGATTAACTAGATTAAAACAACATTGTATTAAACAAGCAGAGCCTATAACTCCTTTGATTCTGAGTAAATTACATGACATGCTTGATTGCACAGAAGCAGATGATTCTGTTATTTGGTGTTTGTTTTTATTTGCCTTCTTCTTGGTAGCCAGAAAGTCAAATCTAGTTCCATCATCTAAATCTGATATTGAATCACATCGTTGTTTGTTGAGAAGTGATATTTCTCCTATAGGGGATAATTTATGTGTGACAATGAGGTGGTCAAAAACTATTCAGTTCGGACAACGTACATTAAAAACACCTCTTCTTAAGTTACAATCTTCAGTATTATGTCCTGTGGCAGCATACTACAATATGTTAAAATTTATTCCTACCACTCAAGATAATCAGCCGTTATTTTGCTTGAAAAATGGCAAACCGGTCACATATCATAAGTTCCAAAATAGATTTCGGTATCTTCTGTCAGAATTAGGTTATGACTCATCAAGTTTTTCTTCACATTCTTTTCGCAGAGGTTTTGCAACCTTTGCCTTTAGAGCTAATGTTGCTGCAGATGAAATTCAAATTTTAGGCGATTGGCAGTCAGACGTATATAAAAAATATATTTCACTTTCAGTAGAAGACAAACTCAGTATTTTACTTTCGTTAAGTGATAAGTTGCAATTTTAATGATCATACTTGTGCTCTCTTAGTATATGATCAGACAGAAAATAAAAGAATTTTTTCCCCCATTTTCTCTTCAGTTTCTAGAATAAATCAACTTAGAAATCCAACTATCAACAAGTGCCTCATCATTTCGGATTCCATGGCCAAACACGTTAAAGATATTTGGGACACAGATATTCGTTCTTTCCCAGGAGCCACCATTTCATATTTGACTTCCAAAATAGCAAAAGGATCAATTAATCTCAATTATGATAACATTATTTTTCATGTTGGCACAAATGATGTTAACAGCTATTCAGTTGGTGAAATATCTTCCCTGTATTCCAATTTAATCACATGTGCTAAAACATATGCAGAAAGTTCTGTAGTGTTATATTTTTCATCTATTTTACCAAGACCAGTTGATTTTTCAGGTACTGGTTCTAAAGTCAAAGAAATAAATTTGTCTTTAGAGGCAATGTGTAAGGATAGAAAGGTCAGATTTTTAAAAACCTTTCGCCCATTTCTTAAGGCGAATTCTCCTCGTAGAGAACTTTTTGCTGTTAAAGATGGGGGTTTACACCTCAACTTAGAGGGCACAAGGAGACTTAGACAATTCTTCATAAATACAGTAGCACATATGTAATTTCTTAGAATTTTCTTAGAAATCAGTGTTAGGTCTTAAGAAAGGTTCTTTAATTGAAATTTCATAGTCTTATTATAATTTACAAAATATAGTTAACACGTCAACATGGTATAATTTTCTTTTAAAAATTTGTAATGTGTACAAATATTTGTTCAAGTACAAAAAGTTAAGATATTATAAATTACTGGTTCAATTAAAATGGTTTAGTACTTCATTCAGGGCACATGATCCTCTGAAGAAGTTATAGCAATTGCAGATTAGTATCTAACAATCTGAAATTATTTTTCCTGAAAAATTAGTTTGTAATAATTTCTGGGTTAACAATTTTCACTGACTTAAGTTTATAAACATGTTGTGTGTAGTTCTAAGTGGATCTAGTAAACTTCACTTTTCGATAATTTATCAAAGGAAGTTCTGTTCTCTACAAGGTAGTATGTAATACTTTGGAGATGTTATTTCTAGAGAAAATGGTATGTGACGTTTTCCTAGATACACAATGTTTCAGTATGTAATATTGTCAGATTAATTTACGGATCTAGAAAACTTCACTCTTGATAATTTATCAGAGGAAGTTGGTTCTCTACAAGGTAGTATGTAATACTTTGGAGATAAGTTTCTAAAGAAAATGGTATTTAACGTTTTCTTAGAAAGAGACAGTGATGAAGTGTGTATAAAAAATGACAGATTAAATTCTGAGAGACAATGACTGAACATTTATATTTAGTGTCAGTTATTATTTGTATTAATTTTGTGTTTTAGTTTTTCATGAATTTTGTAAATTCATGAAGTTGCCTGGCCGGTTGGTTGGCGTTTTTCTTGAATATTGAAAATTATTATGCTGTTTGAATTGTATAACAGTATGTCTTGAAACTATTTTGATTATATATTGATAATATTATAAATAATATCATATTGATATATATGGACGTGATCTAATTAATCCTAATTAAATTATAATTAATTTGATTTGAGTTTGTTTCTCTTAGTTCTTTATTATATTCATAAGACAAAAATTTTATGAATACGTAATTTAGCGTATTTTATTGTTTACATTAAAATCGGTTAATTATGTGGAACATCAAAATTTTTCTTCAGTCAAAATCAAGCAGTCCTATTGTTGTGTCAATAATTTTGGTTGGTCAACGGATTCTTTAATTCTTGAATTGATTGGTCATTTTGAATTTTGTTTTCTTTGCTTTGATAGGTTATAGATAAGTAAATATATAGGTATTTTTGAATTGGCGCTTCATTCTGTTTTTTCTATTAGTCTGGTCACGTCGAAATTAGTTTTTCTCCCTCCCACCCAAACCAAGGTCCCTTATTAATTAATTATTAAAATATGTATCTATGAGAAAGCTTAAAAGGTTAATAGCTTTTGTGAAGAATCAGGCTTTAATCATTTAAGTTATTATAGGAAAAGTATTATTATATTCAGTCGCATTACATTGTAGTAATTCAGGTTATCTGGTGTTGAAATATTAGTGCATTAGAGTATTATGTTTTTCCCAGATACCTAA
Organism: Mercenaria mercenaria; assembly: GCF_021730395.1. Lineage (NCBI taxonomy): Eukaryota > Metazoa > Mollusca > Bivalvia > Venerida > Veneridae > Mercenaria > Mercenaria mercenaria. The sequence continues at coordinate 37,850,706 of NC_069370.1, forward strand.
GTTTGTGATTTATGTATTGCGTTTTTCTTGAATATTGAAAATTATTATGCTGTTTGAATTGTATAACAGTATGTCTTGAAACTATTTTGATTATATATTGATAATATTATAAATAATATCATATTGATATATATGGACGTGATCTAATTAATCCTAATTAAATTATAATTAATTTGATTTGAGTTTGTTTCTCTTAGTTCTTTATTATATTCATAAGACAAAAATTTTATGAATACGTAATTACATTCTACTCTAGTCAACTCTCTAGGGAGCCACAGACACTTGGGGGTCAGCACCCCTCCCCCTCCCATGCCGCCCCTGACAACCTTCAGTCAATACATTTTTAGCTCGACTATTCGAAGAAAAGTCTAGCTATTCTTCTCACCCTGGCGTCGGCGTCGGCGTCACACCTTGGTTAAGTTTTTGCATGCAAGTACATACAGCTATCATTTAAAGGCATATAGCTTTGAAACTTATTTATTCTTTTTCTAGGTCAATTACCAACCTCACTGGGTCAAGTTCCATAACTCTAACATGTATTTTGAGCAAATTATGCCCCCTTTTGGACTTAGAAAATTCTGGTTAAAGTTTTACATGCAAGTTACTATCTCCAAAACTAATGCAGATATTGAATTGAAACTTCACATGTGTCTTCGGGGTTATAAAACTAGTTGATAGCACCAAGTCCCATAACTCTGACCTTCATTTTGGCCAAATTATGCCCCCTTTTGTACTTAGAAAATTTTGGTTAAAGTTTTGCGTGCAAGTACATACAGCTATTACTAAAAGGCATATTGATTTGAAACTTATTTTTTCTTTTTCTAGATCAATTACCTACCTCACTGGGTCAAGTCCCATAACTCTGACATGTATTTTGGCCAAATTATGCCCCCTTTTGGACTTAGAAAATTCTGGTTAAAGTTTTGCGTGCAAGTACATACAGCTATTACTAAAAGGCATATTGATTTGAAACTTATTTTTTCTTTTTCTAGATCAATTACCTACCTCACTGGACCAAGTCCCATAACTCTGACATGTATTTTGAGCAAATTATGCCCCCTTTTGGACTTAGAAAATCCTGGTTAGTTTTACATGCAAGTTACTATCTCCAAAACTAATGCAGATAATATGAAATTAGGTGCTACCTAAAAGGCAGAGCTCCCTTGAAAAATCAGTGCCCCTTTAAAATTAAAGGAGTGGTGTTGGAATTATCTGGAATTATGGAATCGTTTAGGAAGTTTATGTTCTATTAGATCAAATTTTGGTTCTTTCTGAAAGGAAGAATGATTGTGTCCAACTTTCAGTCAAAAATACTGCTATAACAGATGCCTGGTATGGGAAAATTACAATCATTTACATGACTGTACAAAGCTTGTTTTAAACCCAAAAGACTAGCAATTTTTAAAAGGTAATGATCAGAATTTTACCTGAGAAAAACAGTGTTTGCCGAAATTCTCGAAAAACCCTGTTTATTTACTGAACTTCTAAGTTAACATTTCTATGGCTTTTTAGCTCACATGTCACAAAGTGACAGTGTGAGCTTTTGTGATCGTGCAGCGTCCGTCGTCCGTCGTCCGTCCGTGCGTCCGTGCGTCCGTCCGTGCGTAAACTTTTGCTTGTGACCTCTCTAGAGGTCACATTTTTCATGGGATCTTTATGAAAGTTGGTCAGAATGTTCATCTTGATGATATCTAGGTCAAGTTCGAAACTGGGTCACTTGCGGTCAAAAACTAGGTCAGTAGGTCTAAAAATAGAAAAACCTTGTGACCTCTCTAGAGGCCATATTTTTCACATGATCTTCATGAAAATTGGTCTGAATGTTCATCTTGATGATATCTAGGTCAAGTTCGAAACTGGGTCACGTGCCTTCAAAAACTAGGTCAGTAGGTCAAATAATAGAAAAACCTTGTGACCTCTCTAGAGGCCATAATTTTCATGGGATCTGTATGAAAGTTGGTCTGAATATTCATCTTGATGATATCTAGGTCAAGTTCGAAACTGGGTCAGCTGCGGGCAAAAACTAGGTCATTAGGTCTAAAAATAGAAAAACCTTGTGACCTCTGTAGAGGTCATACTTTTGAATGGATCTTCATGAAAATTGGTCAGAATGTTCACCTTGATGATATCTAGGTCAAGTTTGAAACTGGGTTACGTGCCATCAATAACTAGGTCAGTAGGTCAAATAATAAAAAAACCTTGTGACCTCTCTAGAAGCCATATTTTTCATGGGATCTTTATGAAAGTTGGTCAGAATGTTCATCTTGATGATATCTAGGTCAGATTTGAAACTGGGTCATGTGCGGTCAAAAACTAGGTCATTAGGTCTAAAAATAGAAAAACCTTGTGACCTCTCTAGAGGCCATATTTTTCACATGATCTTCATGAAAATTGGTCAGAATGTTCATCTTGATGATATCTAGGTCAAGTTCGAAACTGGGTCACGTGCCTTCAAAAACTAGGTCAGTAGGTCAAATAATAGAAAAACCTTGTGGCCTCTCTAGAGGCCATACTTTTGAATGGATCTTCATGAAAATTGGTCAGAATGTTCATCTTGATGATGTCTAGGTCAGGTTCGAAACTGGGTCACATGCCATCAATAACTAGGTCAGTAGGTCAAATAATGAAAAAACATTGTGACCTCTCTAGAGGCCATATTTTTCATGGGATCTGTATGAAAGTTGGTCTGAATGTTCATCTTGATGATATCTAGATCAATTTCGAAACTGGGTCAGCTGTGGTCAAAAACTAGGTCATTAGGTCTAAAAATAGAAAAAGCTTGTGACCTCTCTAGAGGCCATACTTTTGAGTGGATCTTCATGAAAATTGGTCAGAATGTTCATATTGATGATATCTAGGTCAAGTTTGAAACTGGGTCACGTGCCATCAATAACTAGGTCAGTAGGTCAAATAATGAAAAAACCTTGTGACCTCTCTAGAGGCCATATTTTTCATGGGATCTGTATGAAAGTTGGTCTGAATGTTCATCTTGATGATATCTAGGTCAGATTCAAAACTGGGTCACACGAGCTCAAAAACTAGGTCACTATGTCAAATAATAGAAAAAAAACGACGTCATACTCAGTTCAAAACTGGGTCATGTTGGGACAGGTGAGCGATTCAGGACCATCATGGTCCTCTTGTTTATGGTTAATCTTTTTGATGTTTATTGATAATTCATCGCCAATAGTTTTAGTTTTTTTGATAAACTCTGGTCAGTGATATTAAAGCTAACGTTTGAAATATATGTGAACTGGGAGAAGAGCATTATTCGCTTTTCACAGTTCAATGCCTGTATATTTTGATCCTAAAGCTGTTTTTGTTTTTAAAGTTATGTCTTCTGACTACTGCACAGGCACTACACTGGAACCTGACATTAAAACTAAACACACATGAATGACTTTAGTTATACAATATTTTTAAAACTCATAATAATAGAAAAAAAATGAATTAAAAAAGGAATTGAAAAAAAAAAATCTAGTTTTTTACATGCAAGTTACTATCTCCAAAACTAATGCAGATATGGAATTGAAACTTAACATGTTTCTTCGGGGTTATTAAACTAGTTGATAGCATCAAGTCCCATAACTCTGATATGCATTTTGGTCAAATTATGTCCCGTTTCGAACTTAAAACTCTTTTGATATTTAACATTTTGGGTAATAATTTCCTGCTTCTGTGACAATATTTCGAATAGTCGAGCTTGGCTGTCTTACGGACAGCTCTTGTTGTTTTTTAAAACAAACTGAGCACATGTCTTGATCATCCAACGACTTCTGTTAACATTTCAACATGTTTGAAAATTTCCCATACTCTATCAATACTCAAAAAAACTAAAGACAACTTACTTCACAATGTAAACACGATTTTCTTGTCCAAGGAATAGGAGAATAGATCCCAGCTTGATGTTGCGCAGTCAGACTTACTACGCAGAGCGGGGACACAGACGATATCGTTAGCGGTTAAAAATACTTGCTTAGAAAGTCAACTGCCATGATGGTCGAGATAGTACAGACGCTGGATTTGAAAGAAGTTTTTTGGGCAGGGCCATGGGTTCGCTCCGCGCTTCGGGCATTCTTTTTCTAATATAATATTTTCCTTTTCTTTTTAAACAATATATTCTCAAGATATAAAAAAAATACCTAAAAAAGGAAGAAAAGATTGCCCATAGCGCGGAGCGAACCCGCGGCCCTGCCCAAAAATAAGCTCACAGAACCAGCGTCTGTACTCTCTCAGCCACCGCAGCAGTTGACGTCAAAGGCAAGTATTTTTATTTTAACCACTAACGATATTGTCTGTGTCCCGGCTCTGTGTAGTAAATTTGACATCAAGCTGGGATCTATTCTCCTATTCCTTGGACAAGCTAGTTTGTGTTGAAAACGCTTTGAGTAAGTTGTCTTTAGTTTTTCTGAGCATTGATAGCATATGGGAGATTTTTTAAACATATTGAAATGGTAACAGAAGTTGTTGTATGATCGAGACATGTGCTCAGTTTGAAAATATATTGGTTGAAGGTTGGCAGGGGCGGATTGGGAGAGGGGACAGGTTCTGACCCCCAAGTGTCTGTGCAGGGAACGGGAATCTTGGACGTTTCGACCCCAAGACATTTCAACCCCAAAATCTAATTTTCTTGGACAATTCGACCCCAAAGACATTTCGACCCTTCAGAAATAATTGTATGTTTTCATTTTATATTTCCTCCATTTTGCATATTTTAGAAAATATGAATATATAGATCTATATAAATATTCTTTTTTTAAATGAATCATACACAAAATATATGTCAGTGAATAAACTGGGGTGTCAGCTCTTTCACTCCCAAGTCTTTTCACTCCCAAGTCTTTTCCTCCCTTGACTGTTCACTCCCATTTTGTATTAAGAGGTGACTTTTCACTCCCATTTTTTTTTATGTTTTCTATAAATTATATTTTTATTAATGGGAGATCAATAAATACTTTTGACATGTTTTATGTACCTTTTTATTATGCAGATTGTATGTATTGAGAAATTTTGTAAGGTTAATTTTTACACAGAAGTGTGATGATAATCCAAAATATAATCTGGAAATAATAATGAAGGTGTTTATTTTTTGTATATTATTGAAAAATTCATACTTCACTGTATATAAAAAAATAATTTATTACTTTTGATTTTTTTAGTGTATATTTTATTTTATCCTTTCGGCAAAATTGTCAAAATTCTATTGTGGATGATAATTTTTTTTTAACATTAATTACATTGTCTTATTATATATACCTTGTAAAATAATTTGTGAAAAATCTTTGATATTGTGTATATTTAAAAGCCACCCATTATTTCATCACCATGAGGTGTAATGTCCTCGATTAGTTGTATATTAACATGTCTCAACGATATCATGTGACATATCTCAACGACTTCTGGTTACGGTATCGCTCAATATGACACGGCTTACATTTTTTTCATTTATATCAATTACTTTAAATATATTAACTTGTGTCTTGATATGAACATGTATTCACATTCTAAAAGTAATCGCATAAATTTATTGAAACATTTAAATTTTAAAAACAGGCGTCTGTTATTTAGAAAATAGAAGCATTTTGCTATTTAAAGTTTCCAGAATAAAACAAATATCCTACACTTTTTCAGCAGCAATACTTACACACAGTCAATGATCGATTAAAGGCAATGCCAGTTTTAATATTAGAAATATATTTCTGCAACTGCTTTATCATAAACGAGAAATATTTATTTAATATTCTGTCCCTCACTCTAACCGATGGCGTTACTAACTCTATACGCGAAAAAGGCAAGCGTTACTGATACTCATCGGAGTATCTCTGCTTAACACATTACTTATATTGGAGTAAAATATACCAGCAAGTCTGTGACTGAAAATAAGATTTTGTTTAGAGTACGTACTAGTATTGTTATATCCGTTTCTTTTATTATTACTTGACGGTTTCCCCCAAGATATCTTACTCCAAATGAAAGCAATATGTACGAGGTGGCCATAGAGTATACTATTGCATGCGCACACCTTAATTATTATTAAGTCTGTAAAAAATTCTTTCGAAGCAAAGGACGCAACTAAGCAACCTGAAGTGAGCATGTAATCGTAGGTTATTAGATTTGTATCTAGGTATATGCACGCGTTCTGCAGTGGAAATATAGAAATATTGCGCGACTTTAGGAAGAATGAATGCTTATTTCTCGATGCAAATCTAAAAATCGTTTTATAATTACTACATGTGTATTATTCATTGTATCAATGATAAAAACTTTGTTTTTTAGCCCGAGTGGAACTGAAAACGTCCTGGTAAAGAACTTAAAAATGTGACGACATCCATAAAAATGACGTCACAATTGACGAAACGCACCCGATATGAAACTGGAATGTCAATATTTATAGGTTATTAACTTTGTATGTGGATCTATGCACTTGTTCTGCAGCGGTAATATTGCGCGGCTTTAGGAGCCTTTGTCCAAGAAGTTGAAATTTGAGTAAGCATGAGATTGTGTGGCCAACATCAGGTTTGACCACTTGGTCCTTTTTTATTACATACCTACTATCAAGTAATTACTTTATGTCTAAATTTTCCTTCTGGTACGAAAAACAGGAAAAAAACGAGAAGAATTTCTTCGAAAATCTTATAAACAAATCAAACTGACGAGCATTAATATTTTTCGCGAGTTGAAACGTCAACTTGTTGTCGCAACGTGCGCGTGGGCGCCATGGATATCACGCGATTCTTTCCATTACAACGTTTAGAAAACATTCCTCGTCCGATATGAAAGCGTTGACCTCAATATGTATAGCTAATAAATGGGAGAGTGGTGCCTTTGTGTAATAATGGCCCTGCCAAGATGATAATAGCCCGTGGGCTATTATTCTCTTCTAGGGCCATTATCACTCAAAGGCACCGCTCTCCTGTGTATTTAGGCCTACCTGTTTATTATAATGTGTATCTATAATCTTGTAAGAAAAGTTTAAAGTGCATTTTTCATTCGTACTAGCATTACTGGAGCTTTTCAGTTTCTATACTACTTGTATAAGAGGCCATATAATGTATAAAATCAAATGCCTTGATAGTTGTACTTTCTTACATAAAGCATAACTTAGGGTTGAAAAAAAAACAACATTTCACAAAGAATTACTATGAGGTTAATATGACGTCGATCGGGGTATTATCGGACAGAATTCGTAAAATTAAAGTTTAACACTACTTACCGTAAACAAGATTCAGAAATCCTCTCTCACTTTACAGCTGCATGTGTACTTTCTATTTGTCGAAAATAGATTAGTCGGTATTCCGTCATATGACTTGTTACGTATAAAATCATTTTGAGGTGTTCAAAGGGGGTATAATCGGTCATGCCGAGGTATTACCGGACACGTAATTATGACACTAGTCATACACCATCAGTTTAATTTTGGCATATTCAGTAGGAAATATTTTGTGGAGTAATGCATTTCTAGGCAATATTCAACCCTATATGCATGAAATATAGATCTACTCTACACTCTTTTCAATTTTAGCTAATCGCTGTAATAGTATTCATAGGCGTAGCAAAGGATTTTCTGGAAAGGGGTGCGGATACGAGACAAATGGAGGAAGGTGCATGAGGGGGTTTTTTTTTGGTCTGCGTCTCCACCAACCCATTCAGGAATTATAATTAAAGTTTTGCGAGCGACAAGCAGAAAATTTGGACTTTTGTAAAATTAATTATTAATGAGGTTAATGTAGTCTCCCATTTTTTAAAACAAGTGTCCGAAAATACCCCTTAACGAGCCTCCATGGAGAGCAAAGCATTTCTGTCATACAGAGTACATTTGTACCTTGCACTGTTTGTTTATCAAACCGATTGTATACACTGGTGCCCATCACCACTTGGGCACATCTTTGTACGCGTTTTCAAAGAAATATTCCAACAAATGTTACATCGGAATGTTTGTATTTGTAACAGGAAGTGGATATTTTCTGCATAGGTGAGTTTTGTTTGTTTGCATTTTTTGTTACCTTTTATCGATGTTGCTTCTGTATTTGTTTGAAATCAGGCGGCAAAGAACTTTAAAAAACAGGTGACCGGTGTAATAATGCATTTTTATGATTATATCTTTTAAAATAGCTGATGTCCATTGGTTTGTCCGATAATACCCCCATGTCCGATAATACCCCGATCGAAGTTACGACTGCGTTGTAGGGATAACGCATGTTTTTTCGTGTTATAACGTCTGCAGAATCCCAGGGATTGGTTGGTGCCCGAGCCCGAAGGGCGAGGGTACCAACGTATCCCGAGGGATTCTGCAGACGTTATAACACGAAATGAACATGCGCTAACGCTATTCTAGCATAAAACGCGGAAAAATACTTTATAAATGAATACATCATACCTCAACGTCATTAAATTTCCATGAAATGCGCGGGAATGTCTGAGTTGTTTTTTACGTTGACGTCATTTTGTTTTGAATTATCCGTTTTGGGGCCGAATGACGTTTACGCTTTGCCACGAAACTCGCATATATAAAAAGGTGTTATAACAGCACGCGAGCGCGATAATCTCTCTGTTAACACACGTTTTCTCTCCTGTTAAAACACCCCCTTAATGTGACAAGAACAGCAGTTTTATGCTAGAATGTGCTTTCTTGCCATAACGGCACGTCTAGTGTTATAATTACCCGAGGGCTTTAGCCCGAGCACCATCATGAAACTAGGTGTGCCTTTATGGCTAAAAGGCACAATCAGCCGTTTATTGACCTTTTTATCATATACGTTAACTTCATATTTAACTTGGTATTTTCATTTTACATATTTTCCAAACTCTTAAAATAATTATTTGTATTGCTTTTTATCAACATTGCCACCAATATTTGACAATCGATCCGATTCAGCGCCCTTTCAATCGCCATAATGTTGCTAATGACGTCAACATCAAAACGCGCAGACGCTCTGGTCACCCGGGGTCATTATGATTATGGCGCCAGAGGCGCACTGCGCCATTATGGATACATAAACAGAAGCCGTAATGACCATTTTAAACGGGTTTTTGTTACTATTTACAGTAACGTATATAATAAGGAAACATATTGCACGATCGCAGTCCATTGAAACTCAATGAAAGTAATTGAGATAAGTAATTAGGAAAAATATCTCTTGCACACCGGACTGGCGTTTCCGTCGATTTTACCCATGCCTGCAAAACCCATCTGGCACTCCCATGCGATGGCTCTCGTGCTGGTTATGACAACTTGCGCTGCCATAAGATATTATATGGTAATTGGTATTGTATATGTGAACTAAGACAATATCAGATACCTTGAGACCTTCTCTTCGTCCTTTTTACATGTAGTATATTTGTCGGTCCAAAATGCGTTATTTTACAGAAAGAATAAACCGTAAGGCTTGAACAATAAAACTAAAGTGGAACTTTGTTATTGTGCTTCACTTAAACGTCATGACGTCACTTCGGCTTACGGACGTTAATTTCCCGCGTTGTGGGTACATACTCTGCCATAAGAATGAGTGCTGCAAATGAAGTATTTCTATTTGCTTTTAAATTTCTGTTATTATTTTAAAATACGGAATGCAACAAAAATGATCTGTCAGAATGAAACGCTTATTTTTATACGATATGCAAGAAAAAAATCAGTTATGTGTTTACGAATTAGATAGAAATATCCGTTCTGAGGGCACTTGCTCCTTGTATGGTGACGAGATATGACGTCTCAGGTTCCTAATACATTTGCACGATGTAATAATAATTATTATATGCGGACAAAATGAGCAATGCGCCTGCACATTTGTTACGTAATAGCTAATTTATGTGCAAAGTTCTGGAAGTAATGCTTCGCGATCCTGATTATCTATACAGTATTGATTACCGGCGTACACATGTACGTTCTACTCAATAATAAGTGTGAATGTATAAGCTATTTTGAGCCTATTTAGTAACATTAATGAAGCGTTCTACGTCTCTCCGAGACAATTAAAGATTTTAAGGTTCGTGGTGACGAAAAGCCCGAGGTGTCCCTCTGAACATTATTTCGTATACGGACGGGCATCTTGGTAGAGCAAACGACATACTGCAAGCGTACTGGATGGATTACTTAGATGAAAAAATCATAGATGAGAGGGCAAGTGATTCGAAGTCAGCGACCATTGTGAACATAGACTGGAGGGAAGAAATAAATAATGATTTAATGAGATTATGGAATAGCGAGAAAGGGACGCAATAAAATACAAATCGGTCTAAAATAATTGCTTATGTTTGGATGACTTTCAAATTAAGTAAAGGAAAAGGGCGATAACGACAAAGTAGAAGAGATTCGAGTTACTGCACGACTTTTATGAATTAAGTTTGAAAAAGAAAAGTAAAAGGGTGATGCAATAAGCTGCATAAGTTTGGCGTATCTTAGTAAATGCACAAGTTTCGAGAGTTTAAAAAGGGAATTGGGAGATGAAAACAACGCAACATACTAGCAATGAAATTTTCAGGAAATGCACATGTTTAAAAAGGACGAGGAAGAAAGACATGCAGCAAAGTATAAAATAATATAATTGTTATATTCTTTCAAGTATTAAAACCTTACAAGTTCTCTATCCACTTTTAACGTAAAATGTAAACATTTGCATAACATGTATGCACTTTTTCAAAGCTGACTGTATGAGTAATGGTTCAGCTGAATACCACTTTTGTGTAGGAGCCATCGAATAGCTGAAGATACTTATTTCTATTGAAGAGCATTAACTTTACATTTTAATTTTCATGCTGAAATATGATTTTATGTATCCATTTCAAAGAATTTTACTCCAGCCTGTGTAAGACTATAATGCGTAAAATGATAACGACAAATACATTTGTCATACTAATTAAATTGTTGTACATTGCTCAGACGTCATCCAGTCATTTATGAAAATGTCAAAGAAATGTTCTCGACGTAAAGATGAAATGTACATAAGAATTTTCTACAAGTTCAAATGGTAATTATGATGCTGAGACTTTGCAACATTGTATGTGAGACGTTCTCACATATAGTCTGTTATCGTTGCGGCCTTGCAACATTTATGTAGCTGACATAAGTTTATTTGTAACTAGTTTGTTGTATTTTGCAAAATGCTGCAAATAGCTAATATATCTTCCAGATATCAAACTCATCTTTTCAGTTATGAAAACGTATACTCAACGCTTTATTGCACATAATAAATAAATCATCAAGGTCATTCGGAGCGACATGGTAGTTCATCGTTGAGGTATGTCACATGATATCAATGAGACTTGACTTACGTTGGAACGTAGTTCTCCTGGAGTGATTATCTTATCACTTGTGTTTGTTTAATGCTCCTTGATTGAAAGTTGCTAGCCTAATCATCACCTTTCAGAGCTGTGTCATATATAAATTTCTGACATATTATTTTCATGTTTTAGAAAGTTAAAATTAATCATAACATATCACAACATAACACAGTGTATGTTATATTAGGTAAGATTAGAATTAATCAATGCTTGTATGTTCATTGGCTGGATAATATTTAAAGACAACACAACTGTGAAAAAATTATTAATTTATTGACCTCTTTTATTCATAATGTAGATATATAAGATAACATAAAAAATTACCACTCAGTGTTTTTGTAAAGTGTCATTTTTAGCACAACAAAACTAATACAAAACATACTGGATATAGAGTGTAAAAAACAACTTATAAAAACTTTACAGGATTCGTTTTAGGAAATGAGCCGACATGATAAAATTAAATCTTTAAGCCAATTTTAAGCAACAACGTATTTATTAGGAAATGAGACTTCAAAATTTTCTGACATGATAAAAATAGATCTTTAACTGAATTTAAGAAACAAATATTTTAAAAGATGATTTTATTAGGAAATGAGACTTCAAAATTTTCTGTGACATGATAAAAATAGATAATAGATCTTTTAGCCAATTTCAAGTAACAAGGGTTTTAATAATAAGGTTTAAAAAACAGAGCAATTTAACAATTAAATGAAATTTCAGTTTTACATCTCCATTAAACATTAATTTGGTCCAAAATGTTAACTTCAAATAATAAAAATTATTTTGCCTAAAAATAATTGCATTTATTTTCTCACGAAATGAATGGATATCTTGTTGCTAGGTGTGTAAACTAGAAACTATCCTTGTTGTCAAGTAATCTGGTTTTGTGATTTATTGGTTACCTGTCTAAACACAATAGAGTAATGATGAACGCCTTAGCGTCTGGGAACCACTCAAGCGTTATATTAACTTCGGATCACGTGCAATATTCACAGTTGAATTTAGGTGTACTGGCTAGCGTTTCAGATCGATGTTAAATTGAATAGCTAGATTTACATGCCACGTGGACGATACAGAGCGCGCCAGGAACGTAGAGGCAAACCAGCTTGTTTGGAGGATGTCCAAGGAAAGCAAACAAAAGACGGTGGATTTGCCAATAAATCTCATGCATCAAACAAATGCTGGTAGGTTTTTTGCTATTGATTTGAAACACGCAAATAATTTTATAGTCTAATAATTACCGTTCTTCTGTTGAGAATCTAAATATGGGGTGTGGCGGCCCTAATTCTTATGATTTGCAGATTCGAACCAAACCATTAGAGTTTCTCGTTTAACAACTGTAAAATTTGTTTTTCTGGTACTTCCAAAACACGAGATTCACACACAGCATTTCCGCTAACTATTCGCAAGGTGCTCGTAGAGCAAGTTAGTGACGTCACGTTGCATAGGACGAGGATACTTTGCACATTTATTTCTAGCAATTAAATAGCATATTTGCAGAGGGTCTTACATTAATTTCGCCTTGGAATCTAAAAGGGACGTTGAATTGTCTAAATAGTGAATGGCCCAGTATCATGAGTATGCGGGTTAAGTTTGGACGAGTTTATCAGAACTGGGCAGAAAGTTTGTAAGGAAAAACTAATCTAGCGTCTTAGATAGTAGATAAATTTGTTTTATTTTTTATACTAGTAGCTTTATGTCAATTGATGTTCAAGTAAGTTTTTACCATACATGCGCTTACAATCACCGGCTGTCATCCTGCGATAAGTAGCACAGGACCGGGAGAATCCGCCGGCATGCGTGAAACGTAGGCACCTGCACAAGTCTGACCAGGTTACACAACATAGTTCTATCGGGATCTTAAAATCAGCAAATTCACTAGTCAAAATTTATGATTTAGAAGTACTTACAAATTTGCCCCTGAATGATCTCATTAATGTATACGAGTCCACGTGCATTCAAATAATAAGAATTTAAGATCCACTGTTTAATTTCAGATTGGATAAAATCTAACAAAAATAAAGAGGTCGAATTTGTTAGGGTTGCATGTCGACCTTTGAAATGTTTTTCTTTGTAATACAGGTAATATACAGCTATACAAAGTTGTCAGGTGTAAATTTAGGCTGTTCCTGGATAAATTGGTTTGCGCAATGTTATTTGCAAACTTGTTTATACAATATCTTTTCAGCATAGTTTTTAAGGGATAGATGAAAAATTGCCTAATATTGCAGAAACAAAGAGTGATTGAAATGTAACCAGATACATGGATGTAGATTTACATCCATATTGCTATATTAATTCAATAAAATGTTATGACATTAAACACATTGTCTTGGCCTACAATATGTCACGGTCAATTTCAAATTAAATTCTTGTGTACCTCTTATTTTTCATGCAAATCGTGTATAGTTACCGTCATTGAATACAAACGAATACAGTTCTTTAATATATAGTTATAAATAGAAAATGATAACGCTATTAGAACAGTTGATTATGCTTTTCTTTTCTTTATATTAAATCTGGGTTTTCTTTACAGTCAGTCAGTACGATTCAAAAGTAGTACAACTGTTTTGTAATGGATAATTGTTTCAATATTAGATTCCCCTTTTATCAAAGATATCGTTACAAAAAATCTTACTTTATCTTTTTATTCATATCGACGTCAAATGCTCACAAGAGGTTTTAAAACAAAATGCATGAGATCTTTTGTGTTAAGAAGTTGAAATGTATTTAGCAGTTTCTTTTTGTTTGGTGTTTTGGACCCATCCGATACCGGAGAATGTTGCATTACTGCGTTTTTGTTTTGGAGTTGGAGAGGAATTTTTTGTCAAAGCTCGAACTTTCGTACATGACCATTAGCTACATGAAATGTTTGAGAGGCTGTTTTGCATTTCCTGTAATACATATAGTTAAAAGTAAACAACGCTCAATTGGTCTTAAGCATTTCTTGTTAAAAAAAAAAAAAAAAATCTGGGGCGGACCGAGTTAGTAATATTATGAACTTGTGGTCCAGCCCAACTATTTCATTATTCTTAGAAAGTTTTTGTTTTGTATATACAGTACATGTATTTGTTTTTAAAAAAGAAGGAAGGTTTAATTGAATTAAGTCAAATCACCTTAATTATATTAATTAATATAGTTTGGGATTATATCGGTATGACCATGAGAATATTAGAGTAAAATAAATAAATAAATATATATATATATAAATAATGTGGTTAGCTTTTCTACAAAATTTAAGGATTGTCATTAATTCTTGATAGACATTTGTTTCGAATTCTAACATACAGCTGTTATATATTTATTTTGAAGGGCTTTACTTCTAAGGTTACTTGTGTCAGGTAACATGTTATTTTGGATGGTATTCACGGGGGATAACAGCAGATATAACTGTTTTTTTCAATTGTTCCCATTGACAGTGTCACTGTTTGTTTTGTAATTAAAGATTATAATAGAATATCATAGTTGTAAATATAAGATAAGCTGGTATGTTTTAGGCCAATTCCAACATCGCGTATCATATTGTTCTTAACATTTCTTTTAAATTATCAAATTCTATTACAACATACTTGGCTGTTCAGGACAAGTTTATCATTTGTGTAGCGAATTTAGAAGGTTGTCACAGGAACGGGTAATACTGGGTTTAGTTGATCATACCAGTTGTCCGCTAAGTTATATATTTAAAAACAAAAAAATCGTCTTATTTTTGGTCTGGTCTGAGTAGGCGAACTGTCAACACCAAATCATTTTCGAATAGATCATATAACACATGTCAACGATATAAATTTGTATCACGATAATCGGTATTCGATGTTTGTAAGTCACATCAGACATCAAAAGAGCAAACCAGTTTTAAGCTTCTGCTTTATAAAGGTCAATTGTAGCCGCAGTCTAAAACTTCTGGAATTCTTTTAGAAATGCGACACAACATTGTGTAAGTGTTGGCAGGGTCAAAACGGTTTTTAAATCAGTGTATGTAGAATTTACAAATTAGTCAAAATTATTCCATGTTCAGATTCTTTATATTTATGACGGGGCAATCTTAGCGAGTAGGGATATTGTCCATTATGAAAACTTATCTCAATAATTCCGTGGATCGCGCAAAATTTGTTGGATTAAGATCATCATTACCGAATTTGCTATATAAACAATTTAAGTCTAAATACATTAAATATTTCTTTGGAATTGACAAAACTAAACTGATACTTTTACTAAAGACAGACATGTCAACGTCATTTATAGGCATTGGATTGAATTCGTATTCGTGTGCGTGTTAAGATTTTGAAACACCATATAAGTTTCAAGTTTATTCATAAGTTCTCAGTTTATATACATACAAAAATACGAGATAAATACAAGTTTTTCAAAGAAAACATTTCATTTAGTCACGCAAATATGAAGGCAACACATTGACTTTGTTTTGAGGAAACTATTTATAGATATTCAAACACGATTACAAGGTTAAAATTAGGTAAGATTATGTCAGTCAGAGAAGTGTGTCGCTAACCGAAGCGAAGTGTAATATTGAAATAGACACGTGCTTGCCTGACCATTTATTCGTAATGGGACTTCAGTGCGATTGTGCAATCTATTTATAGAATGGTTTGTTGGTGCTACTGGACCGAGGAAATCTTATTGTATGTACTATTAAGATTTGTATAGAAGTGAATTGTATTATATCGTCATGTCTAATACGACTAATTTCCGAACTCGTTGAAAGGAGACAGTTTTTATCGCCTAAATTAATGGGGTAAGAGGTTGGATTCAGATTTTAAATAGATTGATTGGGACATAATTATTTAACTCAAATTTGTATTCAAAGCAAATAAATTGTACATAATCTATTACTTATTTCGTTTAAAGGTTGAACCTGAGTTGTATTATACACCATTATCACGAAAACAACGATTTGGTTAAAATTTCTTTCTAGATAAAAATGTCTTATACACAGGTTTAACGTAATTTCATTTAATCTGCACGTGATGTTGGCAAGATTTTGCCGTGCATGTCATGTCTGTTAAGTTGCCAGTTTATTTATATTTAAAGTTACATGGTTCAATTAGGTTCGTTTATAGAACAAATATAATTGTGATAAAAGTACAATATTTGATTTAAGAAATCTAACTCAGAATTTTTGGGGGATAAATTTTGGCAAATTTATTGTGGCCGAGAAAAATTCTGTCGACCGCGGGGGCGATCGGGCGTGCTTACGAACGTTGTCATAGTATGGATGTTACTGTGTAAAAGGTATTGCTCTAGTGCTTTGGCAATATCTGACTAGCCTTGCTTAAATGTGTCATAGCCTTGCTTATGTCATAGCCTTGCTCATTATAGTATAGTTGCCTTGCTTAGAATTACAGTACGTTGCCTTGCTCCCTTGGTCCGCTAAATATTCCTTCATTACTTTGGCAGCCAACCGTCGAGTTATGGGGAATGTTTAATTTACTGTGGTGTACTGTAGCCTTGCTCCGTTGGTCCGCTAAATATTGTGGTGTACTGTAGCCTTGCTCGCTTTGCTTAGAATCACAGTACGTTGCCTTGCTCCGTTGGTCCGCTAAATATTGTGGTGTACTGTAGCCTTGCTCGCTTTGCTTAGAATCACAGTACGTTGCCTGGCTCCGTTGGTACGCTAAATATTCCTCATACTTTGACAGCCAACCGTCGATTTATGGGGGTGTTTGGTTTACTTAGGTGTACTGTGGTATCCCTTGCGTTCGTGTGGTGCTGACTGTTGCTTCCACAGCAAACCGTGGAGTAATGGTGTGGTGCTTTACAGGCGCGTCTGGTTTCCTCCCGGTCGACAGGGTTACTACAAACAATGGAGTGGCCAAACTTTGCCATACTATTTATAATAACTTTCATATATAAGTATGAATTACATAATTAAAGTTGTTGCTTGTAGTATCATATGCACCTATAATCAGTATAGCCTATGTGAATGTCATAATACCTAAATGTACAAATAAACATGTAGTAAACTGTGAATATTGCAGTTGTTTCTTGTGTAGAATTTCGGGTAGTAAAATAATAAAAATTATTTTGCCTAAAAATAATTGCATTTATTTTCTCACGAAATGAATGGATATCTTGTTGCTAGGTGTGTAAACTAGAAACTATCCTTGTTGTCAAGTAATCTGGTTTTGTGATTTATTGGTTACCTGTCTAAACACAATAGAGTAATGATGAACGCCTTAGCGTCTGGGAACCACTCAAGCGTTATATTAACTTCGGATCACGTGCAATATTCACAGTTGAATTTAAGGTGTACTGGCTAGCGTTTCAGATCGATGTTAAATTGCCCACCCGCCACACCCCAATAATAAAAATTTCTGTTGTTATGCTAAAACTAATTATATTATCGCATTTTAAATTCTGCTATGGCAATCTGACTGTTCTGTGAAGTACTTATGTTACAGATGATATGCTGCCATTTGGATGTTAACATCGGAAGTGAACAGAATGCAGGCACCTTACACAGATACAAAATTGAACAGATTCCTGGGCTACAAATCAATCGTGAAACAGACAAATCCAATTTGGTATTAACTTTTTCCAGATGGCTGATGATGAGAAACCTAGATGACAATTTACCAAGTTATGCATTGAGGACCAAAAGAAAAAAGAAAAAATATAGACATTTTAGTTATATTGATAAGAATTTATTTAAAGTGAATCTAAAACTCAAATTAATCTTCTTTATCTTTATACTGATGTCACTCCTAATATATTAAGGGCCGAGAAAAATTCTGTCGACGCGGGGGCGATCGGGCGTGCTTACGAACGTTGTCATAGTATGGATGTTACTGTGTAAAAGGTATTGCTCTAGTGCTTTGGCAATATCTGACTAGCCTTGCTTAAATGTGTCATAGCCTTGCTTATGTCATAGCCTTGCTCATTATAGTATAGTTGCCTTGCTTAGAATTACAGTACGTTGCCTTGCTCCCTTGGTCCGCTAAATATTCCTTCATTACTTTGGCAGCCAACCGTCGAGTTATGGGGAATGTTTAATTTACTGTGGTGTACTGTAGCCTTGCTCCGTTGGTCCGCTAAATATTGTGGTGTACTGTAGCCTTGCTCGCTTTGCTTAGAATCACAGTACGTTGCCTTGCTCCGTTGGTCCGCTAAATATTGTGGTGTACTGTAGCCTTGCTCGCTTTGCTTAGAATCACAGTACGTTGCCAGGCTCCGTTGGTACGCTAAATATTCCTCATTACTTTGACAGCCAACCGTCGATTTATGGGGGTGTTTGGTTTACTTAGGTGTACTGTGGTATCCCTTGCGTTCGTGTGGTGCTGACTGTTGCTTCCACAGCAAACCGTGGAGTAATGGTGTGGTGCTTTACAGGCGCGTCTGGTTTCCTCCCGGTCGACAGGGTTACTACAAACAATGGAGTGGCCAAACTTTGCCATACTATTTATAATAACTTTCATATATAAGTATGAATTACATAATTAAAGTTGTTGCTTGTAGTATCATATGCACCTATAATCAGTATAGCCTATGTGAATGTCATAATACCTAAATGTACAAATAAACATGTAGTAAACTGTGAATATTGCAGTTGTTTCTTGTGTAGAATTTCGGGTAGTAAAATAAGTAACAAATACATTGATCTTTTCACAGTACACTTGTACTTAATGATAGCAACAAACACATTAAAGCTACCATAACAAATAAATGAAATTTCAGCTTTAAATACCTGATAGACATTAATTTGGTTCCACATGTAGACTGATAGTAATCAAATACATCTACCTTTTAACAATACACACTGTATGAAAACAACAAGCACATATGAAAGGAAACATATTAAAGCTTATATAACAAATAAATGAAATTTCAGCTTTACATTTCTGTTAGACATTAATTTTGTTCAGCATGTTTCAGGTAAATATCAAATACATCAACATATTTACAATGCACTGTCACTTCATGTTAGCAACAAAAACCTATTTAAGGAAACACATAATAAATTCCATCAGTTCATTTAGAAATTTACTCATATACTCTTGGTCACATTGATTGTCCGGTGCACATTTTAATAGCTTTCTTTATTCAACAGACTCACACTGAGGGCCATAAATATTTCCGCACTGTTTCAGGAGATCCCCAGTTTCAATTTTTTTGTCACTATACTCCTGCCAAACTTTTCGGATTTGGTTTTCAATTAACTTTGAGGTTGGCCTTATCCTTCTTGTGGTCGTTCCTTGACGGACTTGTGCAGCCTCATACTTTACACACTCCGCTTCACTCCTGAGGGCAGGCACCAGACGATAGAAGCTCAACGTCTGCTGGGCTGTGGCATTGTTGAGACGATTGTGCCAGCCATCAACATCATTGTTTGTTCTAACAGTTAACCCAAACACTGACCAGGACTGAATGTCAAAAATATGGTGATTCAACCATTGTGTGTCCATGTATTCACAAAGAGCTGTGGTTGCAGTGGAGTTTGATCTGGACTCAAGCTCCTGGAAGGCAGGCTCGATGTGTCTGGCAGGAAGGAAAGGTAAAGCCATGAGAGAACGAATATACATATGGATCGATGACCTCTGCATGTAGGCTGGTTTCAACCCTATTTCAACGACTTTCCTCCATACAGCCTGTGTGAAATGGAACACACAGCCCTTGATTGATGCTCCAGGGAAAACTTGGCGGACCGCTAACCAGGCAGCTAGAAAGATACAAAAATGATAATGTTAGTGACAATATTTAGAACATATCAAATAACATTTCTGATCACGAGATAAATGTATTACCTATAGCAAATCAAAATATTTCTTTCGTTTTTCATACTGTGAAACTTATAATTTATGTGCATATATTAATCACTAATGATTACACCTGTTTTCAGACGTGGCTTTATAGTTGGACGTAATATTAGACTGAAATGAAATGAAAGTGATAATTACGTCACGAGTTGGACTAGGTATAGATACACATCTGCACCAAGATGAAGAGAAAGTTTTTGTTATTCATATTGAAACATATTCATTATTGTATCAACAATTTTACATAAATTATTAGGCCTAAAAAAAATTCTTTGTTTCCGGTAACATGCTCGAAAAAATTAGGGTAGGAAGGTCGGAAAAAAATATTTTTTGGAATTTTTTTTTATTAAGGAAGACTTTTCGGAAATTATTTTTGTGTCAAAAAATGAATACAAATAAGGGGGTTATGCCATTAGAGCATCAGTAAGTTGATTTCTAACATCACTGGCCATGTTTAAAGCAGAAAAAGTTGAAAAAAAAATCTCCAAGGCCATAAAAACATTTAGGGTCGGACCAAAAAATTAGGGTAGGTTGGGATACCGGAAACAAACAATTTTTTTACGCCTTATCATAGTTCTAAACCAATCACGAATAATAAATGCTTCAAATTTAAAAACTTGGCCTGTGCTTTTTATGCCCCCGAAGGGAGGCATATAGTTTTTGAACCGTCTGTCCGTCTGTCAGTCTGTCCGCAATTTTCGTGTCCGGTCCATATCTTTGTCATCGATGGATTTTCAAATAACTTGGCATGAATGTGTACCACAGTAAGACGACATGTCGCGCGCAAGACCCAGGTCCATAGCTCAAAGGTCAAGGTCACACTTAGACGTTAAAGGTCATATTTCATGATAGTGCATTGATGGGCGTGTCCGGTCCATATCTTTATCATTCATGCAGTTACAAGTTACTTGAAAATCCATCCATGGATGGCAAAGATATGGACCTGACACGAAAATTGCGGACAGACTTTCAAAGGGTGACAACTTTTTCAGAATATTTTCCGTACGGGACAGTACGACAGAAGATCTAATGGTCAGGTAAAATATTGGTAACAATGTTGTTCGTTTATAAAATATTTCTGTGCTTTGGTGATATACTCCTAAACCTTAATATTACTTTACTGCTATGACATTTATTGCTAGGACATTAAATCAAAATACACAAGTTTATTTAATTATCTATATATTCTAGATAATCAAATTAAAACGATAATTATGTGGGATGAAAAATTAAGATGACTATGATAAAAATATATATTGTCACTTTGCCATAATTTTAAAATAATCTTTCAATCTCAAAATTATTTTTATATAAAAAAGTTTTGACCGTGTTTTTTATATATAAAATCTAATCTTTTTCATTTTGCTGATTGTGGTTATTGATACATACACAGAATGAAAGGCAGTCTGTACAAATAATGTGATAACATAAGATAAGAATAATTAGTATAGTTGCAGTGGTGCTGACTTTATAATCAAGCTAATTGCTAGCAATCATATGCCCTCAGTAAGTACCTAATTAACACCTTGGTGTGAAAAGAAAAATTTTGTAGTTTTTTTGCTTTTCCTGGGCTTGTTCCATAGACTGAGTATTCTGACTCATTTCACCTCCTGCTGAAAAAGGAATGATGTATTTTGAGTATATCATATACAGACATGATATCTGATCGATTGAGATAAAATACATGCCTAGGAAAAGGCATATCCCCTCGTTCTGCCGACATTTCAGTCCAGTGCCGCAGGCATCTCGATGGTGCCGCAGTCATCTTGAATACTATTGTAGTCAGTAGTACGTGTAATTTCGACCTTCTAACATGTATTGAAGTACCCTTATATCAATAACAATGTTGTTCCTCCAGTTATTCTAGTGGTAAGACAAATCTTCTCAATCCGAACTTTGTAATATAAATAGCTATTTTAAGAAGTTTGCAGTATTTTTTCTCGCTGTTTTTGGGAATGGGGCCAGGGAAAATCACGTCAATTTGTATTGATTTGAGATTCATTTTTTCACGTAAAATAGCAATATTCAATTACTAAACATCCCATTTGCAACAATTAATGATGCTTATAGTTCAAAGCAAGGTATGAAAACCAGCATCGGAGCACATAAACTGTCATAACTTTTGTCATTTTTCAAACAATTTTGATGTTTTTGTTTCAGCATCGAGTTTTCTTTCTTTACAGTTTGGGCGTACTTTTTATTAGCGGCGAGCTGAATTTACCCAACCCCCTCCCCACTCTCCCCATCCCCCCTCCAAAATAAAAATAAATAAATAAATGGTGAGATTTGCAGTATTGGCGTTCCGAAAAAAGGAACGCAATAAGACAAAACACACACACACACACACACACATAAAAACATGAAATTTCTCTCGCTCATCTCGCGCCATGTTTTTCTGTAACAGTATATCAGCACAAATTTCTCTGTTAAGTCAATATATTTAGATACGAACGAAAAATATTTAAAACGATACTGTTCCCAACTTTTGTGTAGAAAAGAACCAATGAAAAAATTGTCCAAAATGGGGCTTAACTTGTTCTAATTAATTCTGAAATTCTACAAAAATATTAACATATTTTACTCACTCTTTGTCGTTCAACTATGATTTAGGTCTGTGCATAAAGTTTTCGTCTGATCATAAGGAGAAATGGTTTTCTTTTTCCTTTTAATATACACTGAATGCATGTACATGTAACATCCATCTGAAAATATAATATAAACAAGATATTTAACTATCGATAACTTCATTGCTTCTTTTCCGCACAAAACTTGGGAACGGTATCGTTTTAAGGGAAGTTTCATGTTTTTACGTTATTTTTTGTGTGTCTTTTTTTGCGTTCCTTTTCTTCGGAAAGTCAAAACAGTGATGTTCGCCATTTTTTAGCTCATCTGATTTTTTGAAAAAAAAAAAAGATGAGTTATTGTCATCACTTATGCGGTTGTCGGCGTCTGCGTCGGCGTTGCCTGGTTAAGTTCTATGTTTAGGTCAGCTTTTCTCCTAAACTATCAAAGCTATTGCTTTGAAACTTGGAATACTTGTTCACCATCATAAGCTGACCCTGTACAGCAAGAAACATAACTCCATCTTGCTTTTTGCAAGATTTATGGCCCCTTTTGTACTTAGAAAATATCAGATTTCTTGGTTAAGTTTTATGTTTAGGTCAACTTTTCTCCTAAACTATCAAAGCTATTGCTTTGAAACTTGGAATACTTGTTCACCATCATAAGCAGACCCTGTACATCAAGAAACATAACTCCATCTTGCTTTTTGCAAGATTTATTGCCCCTTTTGGACTTAGAAAATCAGTTTTCTTGGTTAAGTTTCATGTTTAGGTCAACTTTTATCCTAAACTATCAAAGCTACATGTATTGCTTTAAAACTTGCAACACTTGTTCACCATCATAAGTTGACACTGTACAGCAAGAAACATAACTCCATCCTGCTTTTTGCAAGATTTATGGCCCGTTTTGGACTTAGAAAATATCAGATTTCTTGGTTAAGTTTTATGTTTAGGTCAACTTTTTCTCTTAAATTATCAAAGCTATTGGTTTGAAACTTGCAACACTTGTTCACCATCATAAGCTGACCCTGTACAGCAAGCAACATAACTCCATCCTGCTTTTTGCCAATAATTATTGCCCCTTTTGGACTTAGAAAACATTTTCTTGGTTGAGTATTATGTTTAAGTCAACTTTTCTCATAAACTATCAAAGCTATTGCTTTAAAACTTGCAACAGTTTTTCACCATCATAAGTGGACACTGTACATCAAGAAACATAACTCTATCCTGCTTTTTGCAAGAATGATGGCCCTTTTTAGATTTAGAAAATCATGGGTAGGACAATACTTCTATTACACAAAAAAAAATCAGATGAGCGTCAGCACCCGCAAGGCGGTGCTCTTGTTGTTTCGGGGGTTGGGGGGGATGCGAAATTCAGCCCATCGCTTATCAAAATAGTACAAAACTTGATGCTGAAACAAAAAAAAATCAAAATTGGTTGAAAAATGACAGAAGTTATGACAGTTTTTGTGCTCCAATGTTGGTTTTCATACCTTGCTTTGAACTAAGCATCAATAATTGTTACAAATGAGAATGTTAAGTAATTGAATATTGTTTTTTAGGAGAAAATAATCCGAATTCGATACAAAATGACGTGATTTTCTTAACTGGGAGGCACCTGGTCCCATCCCCCAAAAGAGCAAGAAAAAATACTGCAAACTTCTTAAAATAGCTATTAATATTAAAAAGTTCGGATTGAGAAGATAATGATACTTTTTTGTACTAAAATACATGTTAGAAGGTCGAAATTACACCTACTACCGACTACAATAGTATTCAAGATGACTGCGCCTCTCACGATGTCTGCGGCACCATCGAGATGACTGCGGCACTGGACTGAATAGTCGGCAGAACGTCGGGATATGCCTTTTCCTTGACATGTATTTTACCTCAATCGATCAGATGTCATGTCTTTATATAATATACTACAGAAAAACATCATTCCTTTTTCAGCAGGATATGAAATGACTCGGAATATTCACTGCTTTTGTAATTTTCATGTTACTGTATCCTATGAAAAACACGCGCAAAATAACAATATTACATATTTCTTCACAAACTGGGCATGGATTTGTCGGCAAGACACAACTACATCCCGCTGCATTCCCCGATTTCTAAAAAGTTTTTACTGTAAAAAGACAATAACAAAAAACTTTCAATTTTACTCACCTTGCTCGTTATTTTTGTAAACATCCTGCGCAATGCCTGCGCCGTCGGAGGCGCGATGCCTTCATTTCAGTGCGGCACATTTTGTGCCGCAGGCAACGTTTCATACCCGTGACATTGGAACCTGACATCAAAACAAAACACTTGTTAAAATTTCACTTGAATGATTTTTGTTACAATATTTGAAAAATTCATGATAAATACAGTAAAAAAAGAAAACTAGTGAAATAAAAAAAAAGAGAGAAAAAGTCTGGTACTGATAGGGATCGAACTACTGACCTCTCGAGTGTAAGGCGGACAGGCTTGGGGTAATCGAATACAGTAATTGTAATCACCTGTAATTGATTACTCAAATACAAGTAATCAAATGTATTTGATTACTCAGCTCAGTCTGATTACATGTAATGTAATGTAATCAATTACAGTGAATTTTCTGTCTGTAATTATGATTACTTTTGATTACTCTCTGATTACTGGAGGACTAGTATGATACCACCTGGTATAAATATATAAATTTACAATGTAATTAAGTGATTATCTAATATGCTTGCTTCACTTCATCTAGAGACTCTTCCTAATAAGTTCAGTGTAGTCAAAAACATTTCAGTTCATTATTAACCCATTTAGAAACAACTGTGAGATATGATAAATGCAGTATGACATTTAGAAGTTAATATACCAACAATTTTCACAATGTCCCAGGGTAATGCAATTATGACATGCCTGGATTGAAATCAGAATGTAATTATTAGATAAAGGCTAATTTATCCTTTAAAATGCACCAAGATTTTTGTGAAAACTTTCACAAGTTAATGATGATTAAGTGACAGTGAGATACAATGCCAAAATTGAAGTTTCTGGATTTCGAGATTGAATGAATCATTAATTGCATTATAAAATCTGTAAATAAAGTTTAAAACCATATATTCAGTTATATATGCCTATATTTCTGTCGTCCAAGCAAATGATTATATTGAAAGTAATCAAATGTAATCATGATTACTTGAGTGCAAGTAGTGTTATGTAATCAATTATTGATGCAAATTTAGAGCAATCAGTTGTATTTGTAATTTGAAAATATCAAAATAATTGTAATGTTATCAATTACTGACACATGTAATTAGCCCGAAGCCTGAAGGCGGACACGCTACCATCGCACTAAAGTGAATCTATAATGTCATACTCAACAATTATATGTATATATTAAAAATTTCTGTTACGGCAGCTGGGTGTAAATCGTTTCACATAGAAATTTATGTACATTTGTATTACAGCAGTAAGCTGGACGATTTTATAATCCGTAAATAGCAAGCATCTACTGACTCCCATTAATTACTATGCGCATAGTCTACTGGAAGAAAACCGAATAGCATCGATTCCAATAAATACCATGAATTTTAAACTCGATAATATACACAAGATCTATATCTGTTTTCTTTTTCACATGTCTAACCATAATGCGACGCTGTCGGCACCGCTTTGCGGCGCTGGTATCTCTGCTATAATTATTTTCGTCAAACTTTGCTGGAAAATGATTAAAATAATTTTGATGTAAAATATGTGTGTCTGTAGCTCGTTTTGCATAACTGTTGAGTTTGAACAAAGAGCTATAAAAATAAATAGATCGCCAACTAGAAAAGCATATAGAGCAAATCTCGCGAACATCACGTGGGAACTAAGTGAGATATCGTTTTACCGGTGTATGAAACAGACAGCAGAATGATAAAAATTTGTGTCGTGACTTGTGAAAAACTTTCTATCAGATCGTTTGTTTATATTGAAAATGGTGTTTTTTTGGGCAGTACCTAGAGAATCGGAATCGGTTCCCTAGACAGCGAACTTATTCTTATGCTTAGTTCCATATAATGATGATCTCAGTTTTTGAATTGTTCATTTTTCAACTTAAATTTTGTCATCCACAAGATCACAAGTATATTTATGTACAAAATAAATGTAATAATCATGCAGTTTAACCAGTAAATAGCTGTTACTGCATCTTAGATTCTATATGTTCTATGTGTACATCTTTCAATATTATATCAACAGTTAATTTACAATACATAACATACATTGTAGGCACTTAAAACAACAGTTGTGCCAAAATAGCCAGAAGTCTCTTAGGTGATCAAGTTAATGTTTATTACAGTCAGTGTAATCTTTACTTGGTTCATTATATGTTCCTGTCTCTAATCCAACAATTGATAAACAGTTAATACAGTTAATATGCTGTTTTGTTACTTTTCTTTCATTCTTATTATAAATCTGTAACACTGTATTTACTGCATCAACTATTTTTAGTTTTGATGTACATATTTTTATACATTGTGTGTCCCACCTTTCCCCCATATAATACTCAAATTGTTTTAAAAATTTAATTATATTTTAAATTGTCAATAGAAGCGATTCCAAAATCACCATTTCTAAAATAAAGTGAGTAAATAAAGGACTTCAAAGTAAAAATAGCATGTTCAGACGCAATGAAATCATATATGAAGAGGGAACGAATTGACCAAAGTGGGGACGAGTTGACCTAATATTTCAAGAGTGGGGACGAAATGACCAAAGTTTGGGGACGAAATGACCAAAACGGGGACAAGTTGACTTGATACCAACTTAAGGCTGTTGCTAGGGGTCCGGTACTTTAGATAATAAGTTGCTTACTTACATTTGATTAATTAAGATTTGTGTAAAAAAAAAAATGCTGCTGCTCTTGAAGTTTATCTTGTTTAAGAGCGTTCCAATGTTGTTGTTAGGCTATGAAAAAAAAATGACGAAGAGAAGTTTCAGAGAGCATGTAGAGATAATATTGCATAGAAGATTTGGTAAACAGAAAGTAATGAGAAACAGAGATGCCTTTTAAAAAGCATTTATAAATGGCCAATGGCTAATATGCCTATATATATGTATATAAGATATCTTATATACTTAATTATATAGGCCTGATTAAGTAAAATATTTGATTATGTGTCTAGCACCTATGTAAATGGCATGCTCTAAATATGATCACAAAAATGAGAATGAAAATTTAAAATGTCATTAAACATCTTCTGCAAATTATTATCATTAATCTTTATGTTACATATTATTTATATTATTTGAATTGAAAACCATGTGTTATGTCTACAAATATTTATTAAACTTATTACTTAATATGTAAATATAATGTAAGTATGTTAAAACATCACCTTGGCCGTATTTTCCAACAGTGAAGGGATGCTGTCTGATTATTTAATGAAAAAGCTCCTTTCAGTTCCTGCTATTGAAAAGGACAGTTTCAGTGTTTCTTGTGCATTGTGTTTCTAGATGATGTTTTGTAGTATCAATATCCCAGCCTCATCCCACTGAGATTTCATACCTACAAGCCAAGGTCATATTTATAGGTTATTAGCTTTGTATGGGGAAATACGCATGAGTTCTTCAGCGGAAATCGTGCGCGACTTTAGGAGCGCAATATTCTTCCGCTCAAGAACGAGTGCATATTTCCCAATGCAAAGATAATAACCATTTTTATTACATACGCATCTACACATATACATATTATATAAATATCATAATTATGTTCAATAGCCTGAATAGGATTGACAATACTGAACTAAATAGAATAAATAGTGCAAAAACACACACTGAATTACGTCACGCACCCAATATGAAATTCAGACGTCAGTGTATGGAAAAATATTGACGTTTCCGGTACCAGTGTTACTGTGTAACTTAACGGGGAATAGAAACGAGTATGTAATAATAAAGTTTACTTAGTCTTGCATTGTCAACAGATAACATATGATGGTACAGTGGCAGGAAGTGAGGGGCACCAGTATCCTATGAACACACGTCTGAATTCTGTTATTGGCTGAAGGTAAGCTTTTGCCAATATTTGCAAATAAAATGTTGTTGTTGTTATATCTTTGACCCTGAAGCTTGTGGTGATAAGAATTGATATTTTTCAGAACCAGCACGGGAGAAGCGTCCTTGGACGACACAGAGTCTGGTGGTGGCAGGAGTATCAGGAGCAGTGGTTGTTGGAGTTTACTCACTGACAATACCCTTTGTAGCACCTGCATTCAGGCGTGTTTGTCTTCCGTTTGTACCGGCCACCACAAATCAAGTAAATAATGTGATGAGAGCTTTGCACGGGAGGAAAGGAACTCTTCTTGATATTGGTAGTGGTGATGGAAGAATTGTAAGTATTATATATTGTCACTCATTTTGTTACTGTAATGAACTATAAACAAATTGTTGTGCCTGTCTGGTATGTGTATATCTGTCCTTCTATGCCCCCCTGGCATATAGCAATTGAACTGTCGGTCCACCTCAGTACGAACCAGATTGCCTGCAGCCCACATTAATGACACAATTTAGTTCATACACACAGTCAGCAGTCTTTATGGCAAAAACTGACCTATATGTAAATGACCTTGACCATCATGACCTTCACCTTCAAACTAAAAACTTTAATAAACAACATTTTTGGTCCTTCCCACATAAATGACCCAGTTTAGTACATACACTCAACAAACCTTGTAGCTAAACTTACAAACTGACCTTTATATAGATGACATACGAACCAGATTGCCTACAGCCCACAATAACAACCAGATTTAGTTACACTCAATAACCGTTTAAGCAAGACCTACAAACTGACATATATAAATGTCATTGACCCACTTGTGACCTTCGCCTCAATAAAATCTGTAAACATTCTTTTGAAGCAAAGAATGCAACCATGCAGAATAACAATAGACTCGGTTTGAACGAGTCTGTTCATGAGCGATAATAAAATGTGCAACACCTCTCACACCCCCTAGCACCAGCTAAAGCAGAAATCTATTATCTTTTGAATGGACTCATGATCCCAAAGGAACAGAGAATATAACAACACTGAATCCAACATCACGACATTGCAAAACCTGGATAACGCATTAGCATAAAGAATGTCTTACCTAGTTCTTGCTCTGAGGTGATGGTAAACTACTACAAATGTGTAGTTTTTGCTAGAATTTTCAAGTATAAAGTTTTTGTTTACCTTTAAGATTGAATTATTTCTTTTGCAGGTTATAGAAGCAAGTAAAAATGGATTCCAGAGTCACGGTGTAGAGCTGAATTACTGGCTGGTGCTGTACTCCAGATACAGGGCATGGAGAGAGGGACAGAGAGCTAATACAAACTTTCATAAACAAGATCTCTGGAAGGTATTAAAATCAAAGCCCTGAAAGGACTGATAGCCAGTGCTTATTGAGAGATATTTTAACCGATACACCTGACGAATCAATATTTCATTGTGCATAGACCGGTCATGATTTGAACAATGTTGGTAGAGGTCCACTAGACAATGCTACATGCCAAATAAGCTCTGTGCATTGTGATTCAAGACAAGAAGATTTTTAAAGGTTTTCCCTATACAACTCTATGTAAAACTAAGTTTGCCCCAGGGTGGGGCAAATTTCAACTCTAACCCTAGCCCTAGAGCGGAGTGATTCCGAATATTTCGAATGTGAATAAAAAGTTCAAAATTGTTCTAGAATCCATTGCTGCTTGTTTTTGTTGTTAAAACAGTAGTCCTTAGTTGCTCACACACTCACACAATACCAAGATTATAAAAAATAAATATGCAACTGTTTTTTTTACACGCAGAATATTTGTGTGATACGGTCACGTAGAAGGAAAACTCAAAACGATGCGAGGTTGAAACTTGGTAGTTGATTTAGAGCTATAGCCAGTTGCTAAAGCACTGGCTAAAAGCCAGCTGATTGAAATTATTGCCATTATTTAGATGAAATATTTCCAAAAGATTTTCAATTAGAAAGGGAAAATTAATGTTAACAGTAAACATTAAAGTAAATATGTATACATTTACCTTGGAATTGAAGTACATCCGATTCTCTTTGTTAAAAACTTTACATGCAGACCTGTATTAAGCAGTCAGCTAAGAAAGTGGCACAATCTGGCTGCTTAAGTTAAGTTGAAATTAAAACAGAAAGTCAGTTTTTGGAACTTAGCATACCGGCTGCTTAATGCATGTGGCTGTTTAATACAGGTGGCCACTAAGGCAGGTTTAATGATAAATAAAATGTAATATGATATTTTAGGTACATTTGAAAAATGTTTTACAATTATTTTACAGACAGACATGTCCAAATATGAAAACATTGTTGTGTTTGGAGTTGATACATTGGTAAGCATGTGTTATCATGTTCTAAGTAAAATAGGCTTTAACAAGCTGCAGTACCATTTTTGAGCATGACCTACAGACAAGTTATTCTTTCTCCTTTGCATCAGGTCTGAATTTTGTATGGAATCATCTAGTGCATTCTGATAATTACAGTAAGATGGCTTATCAGTCTTCTACTAAATACAGTTCCAAAATATTTACGTCATTATTATATAGTTGATAGAAGAAATGCTTGAATGTATACTATTACTCTTACCAGTATACTGTGTCAGTTTAACCCTTAGCCTGCTGCAGCCGAATTTAACAGCCTTTGCAAACAGCTTGGAACCAGATCAGACGCCAATTAAATCGGCGTCTGATCAGGTTCCAAGCTGTTTGCTACCCTGACAATATTTCTTCCAATTTTGGAGCAAATTGAATGAACTTTACAATTGTAGCAGACGACATTTCCAGCAGACGACAATTTATCTAGCATGCTAAAGGTTAATACAACTTATTTTCATAGAACTATACTTCCAACAGTTTGAATGTGTATTGTATTACATTTTCATAAAACTATGGACAAAAAGTTTATGAATGTATGTTGTATTTTTTTCTTGTTTTCGAAGTCAGAGTTTAATAATCACATAGCCTTTAATGTACTTTATTTGTAGACAGACATTTGCTTGTATCAAAAATTGTTTCTTTGCAGATGATTGGCCTCGAAAAGAAGTTTGACCAGGAAATCACAGATACCTGTAGAATTGTTGCTTCACGCTTCCCGCTTCCTAACTGGCAACCAGTCAAAATTATAGGGGAAGGATTGGACACAGTCTGGATTTATATGCACCCGCGTAATCCAGATTATGAAAAAATGAAATTGTCAGTAAACTTTAAAGGACTGAATGACAATATTTATGACAGTAAGAATTTAGAAAAAGATGAATTTAGTGCTAGTGAAGTTTTATATTCAAGAAGTTCTAAGACTTCATGTAGTTTATAACACAAATATTATGTAGGTATTTAGATTTAATGTCCAATTGTTAACTCACACAAGAGAGAGGGGAAGAGTAAGATGTCAGTATAAGAGAGTTTCCTCCGCTTGCTTAAAACTGAGAAAAGCGGATTTTGGATACGCGGGAGTGAGGGATGATTGTCTAACTGTATTTTGTATTATATCCTACCATTTTCAGGAATAGTAATGTAAGGCTGTTAAAAAAATGTTCAGTCATATTTGAGCAACATCTTATGATATTTTTTCAGTGTTTGTATCTGTTAGAGAAATATTTTTAATCTATGTTGGTTGTTCTGCAAAGATAGACAAAATTCAGGGGTTAAATTGAAAACTGTCTTAACTCATTGTTAAATAAAGGAGTTATGATAAATTTCCATTCAGCCCATGACTATACTAATTTTTTCTGTACAGGTGAATTATGAAATAATTTAATAAAGGTTTATTTTTACAAAGTTTCTTTTCGTGCTAAAAAGCTCAGAGCTCCATCTTGGTTGGGGAACCAAGTTAGAAGAAAAAGGTTCAGTAGATATTTTAACATGCACCAAGTGCTTGATGAATATGAATAATTCCATATCATAAATTGTAAATGTTTTGCATGAATTCATGATGTGATCAAAACCTGATTGTAGGTCTTTATATTTCTCTAAACTTGTTGAAGTGAGTGACTAATACATGTATATCATAATATTTTTTGTTATGATTCATGCAGATTAATGTACCGGTAAATAAATATAAGACTTTGTGCTCTTGTGATTGTTTTTGAATAAAGGGAGAAGTTCACATGGAAGCTCTAGAGAACGGTAGGCTGTTGAGTAAATTATACCTACTCCCACCAGTAAAGTAACCGACCAATCAAAAGTTGGGCCCTGGAAATATGTAAAACTTCTTTTTCCCTGCACATTGAGCGCTGTGATGAAAAGCAAGGAACCAGTAAACCCAACCACGCCGTGGAGTTTGCAGAGCTCAGCTCTTCAAGAGGGAAGGTATGATTGGTGTACAAACATATACCATTCAAATGGGTTATCGAGTATAGAGTCGGTCTCTACTCTACCCTAGAGCTTCCATGTGAACTTACCCAAGATTACCAGTAACACTTGCTTTGTAAGTAGGTTTGTGTGTCATTTTGAACTGAAAGATGTCCTGTACAGAACAACAGTATATTTTTAAGTGTGCTTTCTACCATTTAAATATAATGGAAAGTATTGGAAAAAAAAGAGTCTAAATATTGTGTTGGTGTTAACTCAATATATGATTTTTCTAAGTGTGGGAAGGGACTTGAAAAGACGGGACTCTTAAGTGTTATACAGATGACTAAAAAAGATTAGCAATTAAGAATCGGACCATACTTTGATGTCAAACAGCTGAGATTTCTAAAAAAAACTAGAATATTGTTCAACTGGTCAGCGCCCTAGGTCAAAGTCCTTAAGCAAAATTTTAATCGTGAACAGATCAGCAGCACAATAATTATATCTGTAATAACTGTCTCTACACAAGCAACACTCAACATGATAAACACTAAACTGGTAGTAGTGTCCCTGCCTTTCTTTCACAAAATCAATATACCAGTATTTATTATCTAGGCAATGCATACCACTATCACCTCACCAGGAACCTATAATACAAAATTCATTTGCGTTTCCAACACTATTCTAATTCTTTCTTCTTGAGACCTACACAACTACTGAATATCCCCCAAGCTATGTTCAGTTCAGCACCAGTCTTTAGTCTACAAACATAGCAACTGGATATTGCACCCCCAAATGAAGCCAATATCTTTTGATTTAATTACGGCACTGTAAACTTGAACTTCATTAATTTTTGTGCCTGGTTTAGAAATGCAGTTTTCCAACAGGTACCCTATCTTGTATTCTCATGGGAATTTATTTTGCACCTCTGCTTGCAGATTTGTTTTTGCATTGTTATGAAAGGGATGTTATGTTGAGCACACCTTCAGATAGGTAGTCAGATGCTATCACTGCATTTAGCAATACTTCATACCATCTAGATAACATTTTTAACATGGATAATAAGGGGTTTTCTTATGCTCCCCATTGGGAAGTATATAGTCCCCGCTTCATCCATCTCGCATTTAACAACCACTGGTTGAAATAATTTATTGAAACTTCATAGGAAGCTTTACTATCAAAAGATGTGCATATTGTCTTCATGTTCCGGTCAGATGATTTTTCAATCAGTTATTGCCCTTTGATAATTCAACAATAGTATGTTATAGTACAATTCTTGTCCGGATTATTTCTCAGCAACCACTGGAGATGCGCATATTATCTTCGTGATCCAGTCGTATGATTTTTAGCTCGACTATACGAAGTACAGTAAAACCTGCTTAAGCGGTCACCTCTAATTAGCATCCAACCTGTCTTAAGCAGCCAGTGTCTCATTTCCTAAAATGGTCATTTATTCTATGACTTACCTGCATTAAGCAGTCACCTGCTGTAAACAGCAACTTTTTCCCACTCCCTTGGCTGACTGCTTAAGACAGGTTTTACTGTATATGGAGAGCTATCCTACTCACCCAGGCGTCCTCTTTTCTGCGTCCCCACCTTGGTTAAAGTTTTTTTTACACTTTCTCTTTTTTCTCCTTACCTCTAATTACTTGATGGATTTGCCTTAAACTTAAAATAGTTAGTCCTCATCATAATATGGCACAAGGGCCATAACTCTCACACCAGTGTTTCATGAATTATCCGCCCTTTTTACTTTGAATTTTAGGTTAAATTTTTGATGCTTATTCACTCTA
The DNA here is from genome assembly GCF_021730395.1 of Mercenaria mercenaria. Classification (NCBI taxonomy): domain Eukaryota; kingdom Metazoa; phylum Mollusca; class Bivalvia; order Venerida; family Veneridae; genus Mercenaria; species Mercenaria mercenaria. Next base: position 37,885,396 of record NC_069370.1, read on the forward strand.
TCTCAGTTATTCCTAATTGGATTTAATTCAAATTGAAAGTAGTTGTTCCACATCATCTCCCACATCATATGGCACAAGGCCCATAACTCTGGTACCAATATTTAATGAATTATTCCCCCTTTTACTTAGAATTTCAGGTTAAAATTTTGATGCACTTTCACTATATCTCAGTTATTACTAAATGGATTTGATTCAGACTTAAAATAGTTGTTCAGCATCATAACTCGCATTATATGACACAAGGGCCAAAACTCTTGCACCAATATTTCATGAATTATCCCCCCTTTTTACTTAGAATTTTAGGTTAAAGTTTTGATACATTTTCGTTCTATCTCAGTTATTAGTCCCCTACTGGTTGAAAACCAGTTTCAGGGACTATAGGAATGCGCTTTTCCGTCATTCCGTCCGTCTGTCCGTCCGTCCGTCCACAATTTCGTGTCCGGTCCATAACTCTGTCATCCATGAAGGGATTTTAATATTACTTGGCACAAATGTTCCCCATGATGAGACGACGTGTCATGCGCAAAACCCGGACCCCTAGCTCAAAGGTTGAGGTCACAATTGGAGGTCAAAGGTCAACAGGGCTTTTTTCCTGTCCGGTTCATAACTCTCCCATCCATGAAGGGATTTTAATATTACTTGGCGAAAATGTTCCCCATGATAAGACGACGTGTCATGCGCAAAACCCGGACCCCTAGCTCAAAGGTCAAGGTCACAATTGGAGGTCAAAGGTCAACAGGGCTTTTTTCCTGTCTGGTCCATAACTCTCCCATCCAAGTAGGGATTTTAATATTACATGGCACAAATGTTCCCCATGATGAGACGACGTGTCATGCGCAAAACCCGGACCCCTAGCTTAAAGGTCAAGGTCACAATTGGAGGTCAAAGGTCAACAGGGCTTTTTTCCTGTCCGGTCCATAACTCTGCCATCCATGAAGGGATTTTAATATTACTTGGCACAAATGTACCTCATAATAAGACGATGTGTCATGCACAACTTTCAGACCCCTAGCTCAAAGGTCAAGGTCACACTTAGCGTCAAATGTTAACATAGCATGAACAGGGTCTGTTTCGTGTCTGGTCCATAACTCTGACATTCATTAAGGGATTTTAATATTACTTGGCATAAATGTTCCCTATGATGAGACGACGTGTCATGCACAACACCCAGTACCCTAGCTTAAAGGTCAAGGTCACACTTTGAGATCAAAGGTCAGTAGGATTTTTTTCCTGTCCAGGCTATAACTTTGTCATGCAAAACAGGATTTAGATATCAGTTGGCACAAATATCCCCCTGGATGAGACAACATGTTATGAGCAAAACCCAGGCCCAGGGTCTAATGTCAAGGTCACACTTAGAGACCAAAGGTCAGACACAAGAATGACTTTGTCTGGAGCATTTCTTCTTTATGCATGGAGGGATTTTGATGTAACTTGGCACAAATGTTCACCAACATAAGACGGATTGTCATGCGCAAGAACAGGTCCCTAGGTCTAAGGTCAAGGTCATATTTAGAGGTCAAAGGTCAAATTCAAGAATGACTTTGTCCGAAGCATTTCTTCTTCATGCATTGAGGGATTTTGATGTAACTTGGACCAAATGTTCACCACCATGAGGCACCCTTGTTTTTAGAATTACGTCCCTTTGTTTTACTATAAATAGATTTTATTGTAACTTTTTTATTACTGGACGTAGAGAAAAATTGAGACCACTTTTCTGTGGTACAACATGCATGTTACATCCAATTTTTAGGTGTTTTTTGACCTATCTCTACCTAGCATATACCTATCTCTATCTGGTAAAAAGTTTCTTGAGTTTCTTGTGGACTTATATTACCGTATTTACCCTAAGTCTTGGGACAGCATAAAATAATTATTTTTTTCACTGTCCCAAGACTTATTTCCCGAAAAATAATTATTTTGAAAAGTGTCCCAAAAATATGGATACAATTCTCGGTCATCGGGTAACATCCCCCACCCACCCGTGTTGAAAGCGAAAAAATAAACGTTTAACGATTATCGGTAATTATTCTGTTGATAAACAAAGTAATTGGCCTTGTTTTCATCATCAATTAACACCCCTCAAAGAGCTAAAAGTGTGTCGGTATCATGACATTAGAAGTGGAGATCAAAGCGGTATAGTTTCCCCGAGATTTTCATGGCATTACGTCATGTTTTCGCGCCAAGTTGTACATCACTGTTTGATCGTACCGCCTCAGTTCTTTAAAGAGCTGAGAAGTAGATCTAGTGTTGTGAAATCAATGAAAAAAACTTCTTTTTAATTTGTTAAAGTGAATGTGCAATATCCCGTATAAACTGACAGGTAAACGTGTCAAACTATAATAGCGGATATCTTACCTCTGTGACCTATTTGCCCTCAAGGAAATTTCAAAACGGTTTGAGAAGAATATCTTATTATAAAGTGTCGTGTCAAAAAATACATGTACATGCACAAAGATGCATTCAAAACTTATTAAAAAAAACGCAACAACATCATTGTTTTTGTTTCTTTAAACCGCGTCCCGATTTTCTATTTACGTTCACGAGGTCACGTAACAGAAATCTGTTTGCCAAAAATCGTTTTACTTCATATTTTTAAATTGCTGCCGCTTTTTCATTATTTAAGATTTTTCTATTCTGTTTTTTGCACTTTGTGGTCAAAAGTCTGAATTTTATGCCTATAGTTTGCATCATTTGTTTACTTTTAGAAAGAAATAAGTATTTAGGATCGCGCTCTTTGAAATTTTGTATGTAATTTTATGAAAATTCGACCATTTTTATAGAATTTTGCCTACATTTCTGTCGATACCTTTTTAAAATGGTTATAGAATTCAAAGTATATTACTTCTCAATCTACGTTGAAAATCTGAAGCGATAAAATCAAAAAATGAATGTGTGACGCGCGTTTTTTGTATACGTGTCAATAAACAAAAGTAACGGCGTTGTAAGTTAGACATTACGATAGTTCGCACGTGCTCGTGGAATGGAAAATTACCGGCATGGCGTTTTGATAGCTGTACGATTCGCGGGTAAATTCCAGTCAGTGGTAAATAAAAATGACTAACTAACGGAAAACGGACTTCCTGGCTACAGTAAAAAAAAATATACAACACTTAACTGGTATGGTAAAAAAACACTTTACTGTCAAAAGAATATCCAGTAAAAACACGACACGAAAATGTTAAAAAAATAATCTTTGGTTCTTATAATTATTTGACATTTTGATCTATACAAAAACCATACAATGTATAATAACGGTATTTGACTTACATCATGAATCAGTAACAACCATAGTCCCAACACTTAGGGACGAAAAATATGCTGAGAAAATACATGTCCGAAAAATTAGGGACAAGAAAAATAATTATTTTTCCAGATTTTAAGGGTGTCCCAAGATTTAGGGTGTCCCAAGACTTAGGGTAAATACGGTATATAGATTTTTTTTTTTTTTTTTTTTTTTTTTTTTTTTAATATTAATTTCCCTTTGTTGGTACTATAAATAACTTATATGATAACTTTTTTATAATCGGCAAAAACATTTCAATATGCAAACAACTGTGGGTTTTTATATATGCACATTTTAATCCAAGTGTGTTGTTATAACATATTGTATATATAGTACAGTATTGTTTATACATCATTGACAGATATCAGTTCATTATGTTATACTGCAGTAGAGAAAATTAGGTGCCTTCCAGTAGGGGACTTTGTATTGCATGGCAATACTTCATTCACTTGTTACTAAATGGATTTGATTCAAACTTAAAATAGTTGTTCCACTTTATGACACAAGTTGCATAAATCTGGCACCAATTTTTCATGAATTATGGCCCCTTTTACTTAGAATTCAAGGTTAATTTTAATGTGTTTTCACTATATCTCAGTTACAACTAAATGGATTTGATTCAAACTTGAAGTAGTTGTTCCACATTATTACCCACATTATATGACACGAGATGCATAACTCTTGCACCAATATTTTATGAATTGTGCCCCCTTTTTGCACGTACATAGTGTTTTGAAACACTTTATCTTTACCTCTCTTATTACTTAATATTTTTGACACAGACTCAAGCTATTCTGCAATATCTTCATCCACCATTGGAGTCATTAAACACTCCAGTGACAGCTCCAGCTTCCTCAGATGTACCCAATTTCACTATCCAGCATCAAAATAGTCGAGCATGCAGTCTCCTGTGACAGCTCTTGTCTATTGAGTTATTGCCCTTTGATTATTCAACAATGGTATATTAGAACTATTTCTCTGCAACCACTGTTTGGAACTTTGAGAATCTTCATAGGAAGTTTCACTATCAAGAGGAGATGCGCATATTATCTTCAGGTTCTGGTCAGATGATTTTTCACCCAGTTATTACCCTTCCATTATTCAGCAGTAGTATACTATATAGTACAATTCTTGTCTGGAGTATTTCTCAGCAACCACTGGTTGGAATTTAGCCATACTTCATAGGAAGGTTCATTATCAAGAGGAGACGGGCATATTGTCTTTTTGTTACTGTCAAATGATGTCGTGCTTAGTTATTTCCCTTTGATTATTCAACAGTAGTATATCATAGTACAATTCTTGTCCGGAGTATTTCTCAGCAACCAATGGTTGGAAGTAAGCCATACTTCATAGGAAGCTTTACTTTCAAGAGGAGATGCGCGTATTACCTTCGTGATTTGGTTGGATAATTTTTCACTGATTTATTACCCTTTGATTATTCAACATTAGTAAACTATAGCGCCATCATAGTCAGGAGTATTTCTCAGTAACCACTGCCTGGAATTCAGCAAAAATTCATAGGACGCAAAATCAGCATTGTATTATGTAAAAATGGCTGCGAAAGAATTGTATGTTGAAAAGAGACAATTGAAAGAAGCGTAAAGGAGTAAATTCAGTGGGTTGTAGTTTTTTCTTTTTAGCTCGACTATACGAAGTATAAGGAGAGCTATCCTACTCGCCCCGACGTCGGCGTCTTTCCGCGTCCCCACCTTTGTTAAAGTTTTGGTGCACTTTCTCTTTTTTCAACATATCTCTGTAATTACTTGATGGATTTGATTCAAACTTGAAATACTTATTCCTCATCATCATCCACATCATCTGACATAAGGGCCATAACTCTGGCACCAATATTTCATGAATTATCCCCCCTTTTCACTTAGATTTTCAGGTTAAAGTTTTGATGCACTTTCACTCTATCTCTCTTATGACTGAACGGATTTGATTCAAACTTAAAATAGTTGTTCAACATCATCACCCACATCATATGACACAAGGTGCATAACTCTGGCACCATTTTTTCGTGAATTATTCCCCCTTTTTACTTAGAATTTCAGGTTAAAGTTTTGGTGCACTTCCACTCTACCTCTGTTATTACTGAATGGATTTGATTCAAACTTAAAATAGTTGTTCAGCATCATCACCCACATCATATGACACAAGATGCATAACTCTGGCACCATTCTTTCATGAATTATTCCCCCTTTTTACTTAGAATTTCAGGTTAAAGTTTTGGTGCTCTTTCACTCTACCTCTGTTATTACTGAATGGATTTGATTCAAACTTAAAATAGTTGTTCAGCATTATCACCCACACCATATGACACAAGCTGCACAACTCTGGCACCAATATTTAATGAATTATTCCCCTTTTTACTTAGAATTTCAGGTTAAAGTTTTATGCACTTTCACTCTATCTCTGTTATTACTGAATGGATCTGATTCAAACTTAAAATAGTTCTTCAACATCATCACCCACACCATATGACGCAAGGTGCATAACTCTGGCACCAATTTTTTATTAATTATTCCCCCTTTTTACTTAGAATTTTAGGTTAAAGTTTTGATGCACTTTCACTCTGTCTCTGTTATTACTGAATGGATTTGATTCAAACTTAAAATAGTTGTTCAACATCATCACCCACACTATATGACACAAGCTGCACAACTCTGGCACCAATATTTAATGAATTATGCCCCTTTTTGCTTAGGATATACTTATATAGTGTTTTGATACATTTTACTTTAAGTTGATATTTTTGACATAGACTCAGGCTATTGTGCAATATCTTCATCCACAATTGGAGTCATTAAACACTCCAGTGACGGCTTTAGTTTCCTCAGATGTGCCCAGTTTCACTATCCAGCATCGAAATAGTCGAGCGCGCTGTCTCCTGTGACAGCTCTTGTTCCTTTTGTTTTTCTGTTTTTTTTTTTTTTTTTTTTTTGTTGGGTTTAACGTCGCACCGACACATGATAGGTCATATGGCGACTTTCCAGCTTTAATGGTGGAGGAAGACACCAGGTGCCCCTTCATGCATTATTAAATCACGAGGGGGCACCTAGGTAGAACCACCGACCTTCCGTAAGCCAGCTGGATGGCTTCCTCACATGAAGAATTCAACGCCCCGAGTGAGGCTCGAACCCACATCGTTGAGGGGCAAGTGATTTGAAGTCAGTGACCTTAACCACTCGGCCATGGAGGCCCCCTTGTTTTTCTGTAGCAGCGATAAAGTTCTTTATAGGAATATAAGTCTGTAAAAATCTGATATGCTAGAAAATGTTGAGAAAACGTTATAAAGTATTAAGGTAGTTCTGCAGGTTTGATAAACCGGAAGTGATGGCGTAATGTCATTTTTCCGGAAAACGTAGAATAATGCCTGGACTTGGCGTACGGAAATGAAAATCAGTTTATGAATTATGGACAACCTGTGAGTAAATGGCATTGTTACTATCTTTCTAAAGTTAAAATATGAATTAGCTTGAAATAGGTGGTTCTCTTTAATCATAGCCAAATATCTCAAAATTATGCACATGGACCTATACATTTTATTTCACCATATTATAGGCCAAATGTTTTATTTACGCCTTAGAGAAGTTTCATAAAAATCTACATTGTAGAAAAATTTGTATTTGCAGAAATGTTACGAAAATTGCGTTTTTCCCATAGACTTCCATTATGAAAAATTGACTGATTTCGAAATTTTTCAAATCAGTCTAGCAAAAAATCAAGCACACGACCCGATCTTTTTTATTTGCTGAATTTTCTCAATATATTCCGAAGTTTTGAAAAATCAGAGTTTAATCAAACACTACGTTGTAGAAGAAATTTCGAGCCTAAGGTGCAGAACTACCTCAAAGTGGGTTTTATATGAAATAAAGAACATCTGGATTTAGCGGTGTTCAGCCTTTGTAGTATGGTAGAGACTTTAATACGTAAGCGTCTGCCGGAAAAGATCATATGCCTACCAGGAAATGATAAATTGATAAATATTGGCGATACGTGAAGTTTTAGTCGATCTTAATTACATTCGGAAACGGTAAGTGAAAATGTTTAATTCATTTCTCCGTTTGTTCTTAACATTTGTTTTCTGTAAGTCCTGGTTGACAACTAATAAATGTCTCTCATGTGAAAACATTTCGGACATGTATATTCGGATACATCATTCTCGGGTTTTAGAGTTGTGTTGCTTATTATAAACTAGATTATTTCAGAAGGTAGATTTTATTAGTCAGTTGTTAAAGTGTTTGAGTACCCTTGTATCTACATCTTTCACCCAGCCGTCGATTTTGGACTATCACTGGGCAGGTATATCTGGTCAGGTAATGCCACTCTCCCAGGTACCCATTCACTATAGACTAGTAAATCAAAAAGGAATAGAGAATATATTCATAACTTTATCTTGACATCACAGTACATTAGGGGTTCTTACTGACCAATCAGAGAGATGCAATTTAATTTATTTTAGTTAAAAGTTTTAGATTTTACACAGGGAGTCTAAGATAAAGTCTGAGTAAAATGTAATCATTACCCAAGTGAAATTAGTATCATTCCGCAATGTTTTGGACATGTTAAAATTATGTCATCATACTCTTTGATAACACAATGTCTCTGAGAACTAATAATACAATTATTTGTATTGTACATAGCTCTTTGACCTGTGAATGTCAGTAAAACATAGCAAATCACAAAATGCATATTCACTTTTGTGGATAGTCCAAATAATAGGATGTTTTTGGACAGCGTGATAACTTTTGACTGTCCCTGTCCCGTCACGTCCAAACTTAATCTGCATATTTCTGTTAAGAATCTGTCAGGGATGTTTTCTGGTACATGTACAATGTATTTGTAAGATTACATCTCTGATAATGAATTTACATTAAAGCTTAAAATTACCTCCCTGACATATTTTGTGTATTGTTTGTGCAATTTTGTGTCATCAGCAGTCTGCTGTGTATTGAAACCAGTGTCAGGGTAGATCTACTTGCATCTGTTCACATCATATTTCTGATAATTGATCTTATTTAAAATTATCTTTAGGTATATTAAACCCATTTGAAGTTTCTACACAAATATTAATGTTTAATTTATTGGAGCAAGTTAGTCTGATGAGTTTTTTATGACTTTTTGGATTTTTCATTGTCTTCATTTTCCTAATGGTAAAATTAAGATACGGGTAAGGTTTAGAGGGATGACTAATATCAGCGATTTTTTTCCTTCTTTAATAGGGTCCGTAAAACGGACCTTTTCCCAATTGAAAATAATGACCATTTTTCCCAATTTCAAACCAAATTATTCCCAAAAATGACCTACAAACATTTTTGAAACGGCTGCTGTCCCGACATCGTGAAATTCGCCGATTATAGAAAATATGTTCCGAATTTTAATCGAGTGTTTCCTAATTTTGACCAAAGGGCAAATACCCGATTAAAATTCAGAACATGTTCTCTGTCATCACAAGCGCGAATTTAATCAATCGCACCATGTATTGTTTTCGGTAATCGGTTTCCACGATCTTTTTCTGTAGAACCAGTGACAAACTGTGCGAACAATGAGTCACAACAGCAAATATAATGTTCAAAGGCTAACAAAATCCAAGCTTGCTGGCTGCAAAACCTTGTGGAGTTCAGATTCTCACGGGCATCTTCACAGCCTGTTCTAACTTAGGAAACATCCGTTGAATCGTCGACACCGGTGTCTTTTTCATGTCAGAGTCAGGAGAACTCTTGTGTAACTCCGGTTGAATTTGTGCCAGAGTGTGTGCCTTTAGAACAACCATTGTTATCTCAGAGTCAGGCCACTGTATCATGTTGTGATGGTCAGAACACTAGCTCTAGTGTAACTCAATTAGATCCAGGAAAGGGGTTATTCTAATTTTGTATGTTATACAAAATTCCCAATTAGGATGAAAACAACGCTATTTTTCCCAAATCGTCCGGACGCGGACGCTTTCCCAAAATGGCAAAAAAAATCGCTGAATATTTAATACCAGATCATAAAATAAGTCATCCTGATAAGCCAAATGAGTACGGCTATTTAGTGGGGTGATTCAGGTTGGGTATACAAGTGACACTGTGACAAGATACTATCTGTTTGGAGATTTTCCTCAATAAGGTACCGTCTTATTCAGATCAGCAGATAAGTTATTGTACAACAAAAATTAGAACTAACTATAATGCATTCAAAAATACATATACAAAACTAAAATTATGCAGTCCCCCATTTGATGAATGTTTACTCATGCATAGATTTTAATATCAAGATGACCCCTGGTGCTATAATATTGCCAAAGCACTTTTAAATTACATGCGTGGCTTTAAATTTACCAGTTATGTATATACAAGGGCTTCGGAAATTCGCTGGTTTGTAGGTTTTGGACCGATTTTTGACTTTTCAGACCGATTCGTGAAGTGAAAAAACGAAAAAAAATTGGTCCCGTAAAAATGGAGAAAAGTATTAATTTTGGTCTGATATCTCAATACACGATCACCTGCCAAGTAGGAAATTGTTGGTCGCACCTTCAGATAATCAGTAAACGTGTCAATCGTCTGATTGTCACTTTGATAATCGGTCCGTAATTAGTGCGTGACACAATCAGTGCTCGCGCGGCACATCCTTTAATGTTTGCAGACAGCCAACTGCGGTGTATTAAACATTTTTGACTTGTTTCCTAACGTTTCTGACTGGATCCAAATAATTTCGACGGGGATCCACTTCTTTTATTTAGAATCTGACGGATGGTTTATTTCAAAAGGCAATGTTTGATCACGGTAACAAACAAATGGTCGCTGCATTTAGTCAAAGAGCTATAATTGTACATTATAGGTCTTTGATTTAATGAGACATCACATGGAAAACCGATAAAAATAATTTTTATAATTACTTGATTTGAAAAAATTACATGATTCATTTGTTGGGGCTCCAGTTGAAACAAATGCAGAAAATCGTCTTTGCAACCCGACTGTACAAAAAAGAAAAAAATAGACGGGCAACCACGAATGATAAAGAAAACCGGAGTGGCACTGTTTATCAAATCGGTCTTTTAAAAAACGTTTCAAATATATTTTTGGTACTATACATGCGGGAAATTCGATCTCAGCGTTCAAATAACGTACACATTCGGTCCACGGCAGAGTATTCTTTAAATACTGAGGCTGTTTAGCAGAGAATATGTGTCGTGTAACTCACTTTGACGCATTGTATTTTATAAAATTCCGTCAAAGAATGAGGAAACATCACAAAGTATCTGCCGTGTATACGGTATCGAAGTCACGTACGTTGGCTTTTAGACTAGTTACGCACACGGTGTCAATGCCTCGTATTATCTCGGAAAAACATCGAAATTTAAACAAAGTAAGGATCACACATAACACTGAATAACTGTCTTCATTGTATGTTAACGTGCGGTGACTGGTAACTCAGTTTTAATGCATGAAATGTTTATTTCTTTACCCTGTCACGTTTTACAAAATATGTAATATTGGGAATGCGGTGGGTGGGGTAGCGCCGATGTCAGGATTTTCGTTTCGGACTGATTGAGTTATCAAAATTTCCGGAGCCCTGGTATATACCATTATGTAAATTTATATTTGGATGCATTGCACCTTTAATTTTGAACATGACACTTGTCTTCAACAAGCTTACAAAGTATTGTTAGCCAAATTGCAAGTGACATGTTTACGCTGAAAATATATTTGTCAATTCACTCAGTAACAGACTTCACTTCTAAAAATTTCTGTTTTTAGCTTACCTAGTGACAGGGTGAGCTTTTGTGATCGCATTTTGTCCGTCGTCCGTTCACATTTTCTTGTGAACACGATAGAGACCACATTTTGCAATCAATTTTAATCAAACTTGCACACAACTTGTATTGACATAATATCTCGGTTCCTTTCGAAAACTGGCCAGATCCCATCATGGGTTCGAGAGTTATGGCCCCTTAAAGGGCCAAAATTTGCTTTTGTGATCGCATTTTTGTCTGTCGTCCGTCATCCGTTCACAATTTCTTGTGAACACGATAGAGACCACATTTTGCAATGAATTTTAATCAAACTTGCACACAACTTGTATTGGCATAATATCTCAGTTTTTTTTTAAAAACTGGCCAGATCCCATCTTTGGTTCCAGAGTTATGGCCCCTTAAAGGGCCAAAATTTGCCATTTTGGCTTTTGCAGCCATATAGAGACTTCATTTATGATTTGATTTGATACAAACTTGCAAAATATCTTCAACAACAATAAATATTGGATTCCATGATGAATCTGTCAGATCCAATTGTAGGTTCCAGAGTTACAGCCCCTGATTGACCCCTGAAAGAGCCAAACACGATAGAAGTGACATTTTAAATTTGATTTTAGCCACACTTACACACAACTTAAGTCACAATAAGATCTCAGTTTTTTAGCTCACCTGTCACAAAGTGACAAGGTGAGCTATTGTGACCGCTTGATGTCCGTCGTCAGTCGTGCGTAGTCCGTCGTCCATCAACAATTTCTAAAAAAATCTTCTTCTTGAAAACCACTGGACAGAATTACACCAAACTTCACAGGGATGATCCTTGGCTGGCCCCCTTTCAAAGTTGTTCAAAGAATTGAATTCCATACAGAACTCTGGTTGCCATGGCAACCGAAAGGAAAAACTTTAAAAATCTTCTTCTCAAAAACCAGAAGCCCTTGAGCTTAGATATTTGGTGTAAAGCATTGCCTAGTAGACCTCTACCAAATTTGTTCAAATCATGACCCCGGGGTCAAAATTGGCCCCGCCCCAGGGGTCACTTGATTTTACATAGGAAAATCTTAAAAAATCTTCTTCTCAAAAACCAGAAGCCCTAGAGCTTAGATATTTGACATGTAGCATTGCCTAGTGGACCTCTACTAAAGTTGTTCAAATCATGACCCCAGGGTTAAAATTGACCCCGCCCCAGGGGTCACTTGATTTTACATAGGAAAATCTTCAAAATTTTTCTAAAAATAAACCAGTAGCCCTAAAGCTTAGATATTTGACATGTAGCATTACCTAGTGGACCTCTACAAAATTTGTTCAGATCATGACCCCGGGGTCAAAATTGACCCCGCCCCAGGGGTCATTGATTTTCTTTTTCTTTTTGGTTAAATCAATTTCTTGTCCTTAAGCGCAATGATAACAGGTGAGCGATATAGGGCCATTATGGCCCTCTTGTTTCAAAAACTGGCTAGATTCCTTCATGGGTTCTGGAGTTACTGCCCCTGAAAGGCAAATTTTGTGAATAAGTTCCTTTTATTGATTGCACTAAAAAATTTAGCAGTATTGTGGACAAGGTGTTATTTAAAGTTCTGTTTATACATTTTATTTTGTGTGCTCAGATTTCAGAGTGGACTAGAAAAGAAAGAAAAGAGTAATAAAACTTACTTTACATAGAAATATCAGGTAGCAAATAGGAAAATGCATTCTTGCGATTGTGTAGGTAAAACTTGTAAGTGAATTTGTTTTCGTAGTATAAAAGGATGTTTGAACTTAAAGACTAAAGTATTGATTAAGTGCTGGGACCTACAATAACATAACTTTAATTCATAAAAATTGCATTTTGACTTGACTGTAAGCTGTTTCAGGCAGACATGAAGGAAAGGAAGACAATGGAATAAAGAAAAGCAAAAACCTCAATTGAAATATAATATTTTCTAAAATGTTTGTATCTTTTTTGTTATATTTAGAAAGTATATATTAAGTATATACGTTTTTGGAAAGGTTTTTTAAAAGCACTCTTCATACAAAACAAAAAATACCATACCCACGTAACCAGGCAGAAATGGTCTTTAAAATGAAACAAACCTTTTTTTTTTTTTTAAAAATCTGTAATATAGTTCCGCGAATCAAGAAGTGCTGTATAAATTGCTGTAAACCTTTGAACCTTTGAGTATATAAGGGGAGACGGCTAGCTTTAAGCCTGGTCAAACATTGATGATTCCAGGAAGTGACCTGTAAGTTTTGTAGTTAAAAAGAAATATTATCAGTTTTGTTTGTATGTTTAGAGCTTTTTAAAGACCTTTTAAAAAATTCCAAAATATATAGGTTTATATGTTTTCTAAATATGATGAAAAAGATGCAAGCATTGGAAGTCTGTTAATAAAATTTCTTGGCGCTTAAGAATAATGGGCACCCAGACACCCATGGGTAATATAGTGGCATGTGTCTGGATATAAAATTGTTGCCCATCCCAGCTGTTGCATTTAGATTTCGGCTTAAGTTACACATTTTGATTGCAGTTAATTACATTATATCACAAACAGGGAAGTAAAATGGCATTATTTAACATAAAAGTTTTTTTTCTTCAGTTTTATAGAATAAGAAAGAGTAGATTCTTCACCTATATCTATTTGTTTATGCTTGTTTAGTTGGTAGTCTTCTTTGTGTATTGATTATTAAAGGTAGTTTTTGCTTTTCTTGCAGGTACATGTAACTTAGAATGTAGGATTTGATATCATGCATCATATAAAGGTATACTGAAACAAAATGGGATCTACGACAAAAGCTGCTGAAAGGAAAGTGATTATAGAATTAACAGAACTGCTCAAGAAAAATTGTAAGTCTTTTATTCTGTAAGCAGCGCACTTCTTTACAGTGAAATAATCGTGGATTGAAAATGTTCTAAAATTGTTTTATTTGTAGCTATTTGACATTAAAATCAGTCATGCATGTTTGCATAATGGTTGTAAATAATTTTATTTGAAACATCAAACAATTTTCCATATGCATGAAATATTGAAACATTACAGTGTTAAAAGTTGTAACATAAGGGCAAAATTACAGCATTTTGACTGATATATATGTTTTTGTTTTTTTCAAACATCTTGAAGTCAGAAAAGTGGTGGAGCAAATTTATTTGCCATCTTTTGTTCTTTCTGTAATAATATTGCTGTATGGTATATGTATTTGCTTAAAATCTTGTGTGTAAATCATTTACTAGAATTTATTTTCTATATGGCCAGTAGATCTGTATGCATACATATTATGATATTAAGTTTTTAGCTCACCTGAGCAATGCTCAGGTGAGTTTTTCTGATCGCTCGATGTCCGTCGTCTGTCTGTCGTCTGTCATCTGTCGTCCGTCAACATTTAGCTTGTGTATGCAAAGAGGCTGTATTTTTCAACTGATCTTCATGAAGTTTGGTCAGAATGATTACCTTGATGAAATCTAGGCAGAGTTTGAAAATGGGCCATCTGGGGTCAAAAACTAGGTCACTAGGTCAAATCAAAGAAAAACCTTGTGTATGTGATAGAGGCTGTATTTTTCAGTTGGTCTTCATGAATTTTTGTCAGAATGATTACTTTGATAAAATCTAGGCCGAGTTCGAAAATGGGTCATCTAGGGTCAAAAACTAGGTCACTAGGTCAAATCAAAGAAAAACCTTGTGTATGCGATAGAGGCTGTATTTTTCAACTGATCTTCATGAAATTTGGTCAGAATGATTACCTTGATAAAATCTAGGCCAAGTTGGAAAGTGGGTCATCTGGGAACAAAAACTAGGTCACTAGGTCAAATCAAAGAAAAACCTTGTGTATGCGATAGAAGCTGTATTTTTCGATTGAGGTTCATGAATTTTGATCAGAATGATAACCTTGATAATATCTAGGCCAAGTTCAAAAATGGGTCATCTGGGGTCAAAAACTAGGTCACTAGGTCAAATCAAAGAAAAACCTTGTGTATGCGATAGAGGCTGTATTTTTCAATTGATCTTCATGAAATTTGGTCAGAATGATTACTTTGATAAACTCTAGGCTGAGTTCGAAAATGGGTCATCTGGGGTCAGAAACTAGGTCAAATCAAAGAAAAACATTGTGTATGCAATAGATGCTATATTTTTCAATTGATCTTCATGAAATTTGGTCAGAATGATTGCCTTGATAAAATCTAGGCCAGTTACGAATATGGGTCATCTGGGGTCAAAAACTAGGACACAAGGTCAAATCAAAGAAAAACCTTGTGTATGCAATAGGGGCTGCATTTTACACCGGATCTTCATGAAATTTGATCAGAATGTTTGTCTGGATGAAATCTAGGTTGAATTTGAATATGGATTATCTAGGGTCAAAAACTAGATCACCCTGTCAAATTAAAGAAAAACCTTGTGTACGCAATAGGGGCTGCATTTTACACTGGATATACATACAATTTAGTCAGAATGATTGCCTTAATGAAATCTAGGTCAAGTTAGAATATGGGTCATCTGTGGTTAAAAACTAGGTCACTAGGTCAAATAAAAAAACCCTTGTGTATGCAATAGAGACTGTATTTTTCAATTGATCTTCATGTAATTTGGTCAGAATGATAGCCTTGATGAAATTAAGGTCAATTTTGAATACGGGTCATCTGGGATCAAAAACTAGGTCACTAGGACAAATCAAAGAAAAAGGTTTTGTATGCGATAGAGGCTGTATTTTTCAATTGAGGTTCATGAAATTTAGTCAGAATGATTGCCTTGATCAAATCTAGGCCAAGTTTGAATGTAGGTTACCTTGGCTTAAAAACTAGGTCATTATGTTAAATTGAAGAAAATACTTGTTTACACTTCAAGAGACTACATTTTTGGTCCAATCTTAATGAAAATTGGTCAGAATATTTGTTTCCATGAAACCACTATGTCAAACATGTTAACACTGTTATGGTGTGTTTAGGTGAACGACCTAGGGCCATCTTGGCCCTCTTGTTAAAAGTAACCGTAATATACAGAATTATGATGTTTTCTTATTTTCAACCATGAAATGAGGTCATATTTGTATTTAGACCAAAACTCTTGTGCAGTGGGTATATATATTATATACATGTAGTTAATCAAATTGTACAAAGTTTTACATTTTGCATTTTCTGTTTTTTAGCTCACCTCAGCACGAACAGATTTTTTGTACAAAGTTCAGATATCATGTTCCCTTCCTTCAGTCACTTTAGATTGTTGTAGTTATAGTATACCATTAACTTCAGAAATAAATCATGTAAAATATAAGGATTAATTCATTATTAGCTCTAATGTACCCTCAGTATACTGTATCTTTAAAGTTGATTGACTCTATATTGACAGAAATATTTAAAATCACCTACCTACCTAATCGTCTGGAAAATTCTGGGTCAGAGCAAAGCAAAAACAAATAAGGATGACTTTAGATTTGTTAATTTCTTGGTACTGTTATGTTGATTCCTGCTTATGTCTAAAATAATTTGTATTTCAGCTGATAAATTATTGTCGGGGGAGACAAACTTGTGTCTTACCACAAGCTCACTGAGTGTTCTAGCAGTGAATTTCCGGAGGTTCAGTGAGAATACTGGAGAAGGCGAATCATCAGGAACTCATTCTGGAAAAAACAGGAAAAAAGATGAGATAGATTTAAAAACATGGAAAGAAAACATCAGAATATTGATAGATTTTGTCTGGAAAGTAAAAGCTTTAAAGGTAATAAAAACCTTCTACATTTTTCTTCAAATGGCATCTCCTCTGAAACTGTGTAATGGAAGTTGATGAAACTTTGCCTTGATATTTCTTGAGTGGTCTTCTGAAATTGTTCAAACCATTCCACCTGGTTGCATAATTATAGGGGCTAAAAGAGCTAGAAATAGAAAAATCTTCAAACAACATCTCTTAAACTGCTAGTCAGATTTTGAAATATTTGAAACCTTCTACCAAGATTGTCCAAATTATTCATGGCCACCAGGGGCTGTTCTCACTTATCCCTATTTATATAAGTATATAGTGGAAACTGTAAAAAAAATCTTTTTGTATGAAACAGAAGGCCCAATTTTAAAATAATTTTACGCAAATGTTCCTTTGGTGAACCTTTATGATTTTAAAAGAATTTTACACAAATGTTCCTTTGGTTACCCTTTATGATGGGTGTTAAGATCATTCTGGTGGCTGCCAGTGGGCATGGTCACTCTCCCCATATATAAATATTGGAAACTTAAAAAATCTCATTGTCAAAAACTGCTTGTCCAATTATAAAATAATTTTACACAATTTAATGTTTCTTGGGTGACTCTTTATGAAGATTATACAAATTGTTCTGTTTTGTTGAAAAACATGGCCACCAAGGGGTATGGTCACTTTCTACTATATATTGTGGAAACTCTAAAAATCTGCTTGTTTGATTTTGTCTCTTAGTATTGTATGTCATCATCCCTCAACTTTTTACCATACCTCCGCCCCAGAAATTTGGAAAAAAAGCTCGTCATGAACTTTTGTTGTCTGCATTAGTCTTCTGCTAACCAGTACATGGAATAGCAGCTTGCCATGAACTAAATGCCCTCTGAACAGTCTAACAAAAAACCATACATACTGTAGCAGCTTACCATGAACTAAATACTGTAATACTGTCTAAACAGTCTCCCAAATAGTTTACTAATTTATTCACCCCATCCTATATATGGAAAATTAAAAGCAAATTTATTTTTAAGCACAAACCTGTCTTATGGAACAACAATGCAATATATTAGATACCTGTTTCATTTTATTTACTAATTTTTAAGTCTTCATGCTATGTAGCAAGGTTGTATAGATATCATTATTATTCATTGGGGATTAATTTTCGTGGATTTTGTGGTTCAGCTCAACCCCGAAATTAAGTCCCAACAAACAAATTGGTGTCCAAGATAATGTAAATTGTACCCAGTGTCACCAAAAAGACACCATAGCCATCCATTCTGGTCCATAGTTGTGTGCATGCAGCAGTACTGACCTGCAGCTTTTGTGTAGTTTATGTAGGCTTCATCAACTATAAACATATAGGTATGCATTGGAACAAAAACGACCATTTCATTCAGACATTTACCTGTGGTTTGTTTACGACATGCTCATCAAAGTAAAAGTAGATACTAAAAATAGTAGTTTGATGTAGCGTCACGTGACAGACTGCACTATGCTGCGGCTGTTATTTCAATTTTTTCGGCCCGCTCTGCAATGTTTATATATTAGCCTTTATTTTTACTCGATTCGATTATGAATGCTAATTGTGCAAGGCTATATCCCAGGTGCTACAGTTTGACACTTTTTATTTGACTTTTGTCATTGAATATTTCACAGTTTCTTAATAAGTTTTACAAATTAGGGGTCCTATAAGATAACACGGTCGTTAATTGGCATATGATCACTCGCTAATCTCTGGCGGCATAGATTGCAAATTCGATAACCATGATAGTGTTGTCTGACACGTGTAGGTTTCACATGTAAGAACAAAATGATATACTAGATCTATTCCTGTGAAATTATGAAGAAAAAAAATGAAATCCATGAATTTTCATTCCCACGAAACAGCCGTTTTAGCCAAAGCCACAAAATTTCATGCCGAAGAAATTAAATGATTTCACAGTAGGCTGGTCCATCATCCAATTAGGGCCGTACCATTAATTTTTATGCCACCTGCATGTACTGATGCAGGAGGCATATAGTGATTGTCCTGTCCGTCCGTTCATCCGTCTGTCCGTACTAGAATGACTTGATACTAATGCAGATGTAACATGTGACCATTCCTCATCTTCAGACATCACCTGACCTCAGTGTGACCTTGACCTTGAACTTGACCTCGTTTGGACTTGGGTTGCTTTATATGGGCCATCTCTTGGTTAACCAAATGGGACCGTTTTGTCTAGCATCAATACCGCTTACAAGAATGAATTGATACTAATACAGATGTAATCTGTGACCATTCCTCATCTTCAAACATCACCCGACCTCAGTTTGACCTCATTTTGGACGTAGGTTGCTTTGTATCGACAAGGATGCCACCGGGGGCATCAAGCGTTTATTGAATGCTGCTCCTTGCTTGAAGGGGTGTTTACTGAAAGTTTACTCACTGAATAGCGAACAGTGCAGACCATGATCAGCCTGCATGGATATGCAGGCTGACCTTGGTCTACACTGTTCGCATAGGCAGAACCACTTGCTGTCAGCAGACTAAAAGTTAAGAAAACTGTTGCTAAATTTCAGTTGAAGCTCGGTATCATGAATGCCAAGGAGTTGAGTGTTTTACTTTGAGATAACCAGAATTCGACTTAAAATGACATTTTGTGCACATGTTTTCGGTAGGGCTGTCATCGATAGAAACGATATCGATGTATCAACGATTTTTTTTGGTCGATCGATTATCGATTCCCATTTTCAAAAATCGATATTTTACAGGGAGAAAAAACTACCCAAATAAACACTCAGACCCTAAAAAACATCTTAAGTTCACAAAGTTGTAAATTTGGATGAATCCAAAAAAGGAGTGAAGGCAAAATAAAAATGAAAGATGTTATTAATTTTTATGTATTTCTTTTATTTCATAAATACAAATACACACAATCAAACAGAAATATAGAAAGTAGGCAATAAAACTTAAAATAGCATTTACAGGAAGGTATATAGTATTATATGAACAAATAGGTCGTTAATCTAACTTAATAATCAATATATCGATGTATCGTCGATATTTGTCTTCTGATATATCGGTATCGTCGATACGCCTAAGACCCAATCAATGACAGCCCTAGTTTTCGGGATGGGACTTCAAGATAGGTGGAATTTTGAGACACAGAGTTTCAGCTGTATATAAAATATGTTGTAATAATACAAAATGTGATAATAATGCTTTTAACAAGAAAAGAGAGGAATCAAAAATGGTCAGCAGAAAATGCTTCACAATTCTTTCCTTGAGGTTTAGTTACTATTGATTATATTTAGATTATCCATGGCTCGTACACCATGAAGGCACCCATACAGATCCACAGGTTCAGGTCCTTACAAGTGTTGGAAGTGAAGAGGGTACCAATCCATATGGTTGAAGGACTATCGAAATTGAGGGGTCAGCTACAGGAGTTAACTGTGTCCAAAAGTTTGCAGACATTAAAGGTAAAGAAAAATATTTAAATTGGAGACATTAAGTATATTAGAGTTGGACATTTAGATTTGAGATTTTTTTTGGTACATTTTGTTGTTTTCATACTTCCTGTTGGACAGTTATTTAACAAACAGCATGCATTGCTTGTTACAGTGTCAAATTCCTTTAACAAGATGTTCATTTCTATTCAGTTTAAGAAAATTCTTTTAACTACATTATCTAACAGAGATTGGCCAGGCAACTTCATTTATCCTAGCAGTTCAGTTGGTTTGTGACATTTACCTCCCCCACCCCACCCACCAAACCCACTCACCCATTACACCCTCACAAAAACTTTTTTTTTTAGCTCACCTGTCACAAAGTGACAAGGTGAGCTTTTGTGATCGCGCGGTGTCCGTCGTCCGTCGTCCGTGCGTGCGTGCGTCCGTCCGTAAACTTTTGCTTGTGACCACTCTAGAGGTCACATTTTTCATGGGATCTTTATGAAAGTTGGTCAGAATGTTCACCTTGATGATATCTAGGTCAAGTTCGAAACTGGGTCACGTGTCATCAAAAACTAGGTCAGTAGGTCTAAAAATAGAAAAACCTTGTGACCTCTCTAGAGGCCATAATTTTCAATGGATCTTCATGAAAATTGGTCAGAATATTCATCTTGATGATATCTAGGTCAAGTTCGAAACTGGGTCACGTGCGGTCAAAAACTAGGTCAGTAGGTCTAAAAATAGAAAAACCTTGTGACCTCTCTAGAGGCCATATATTTCACAAGATCTTCATGAAAGTTGGTCAGAACGTTCACCTTGATGATATCTAGGTCAAGTTTGAAAGTGGGTCACGTGCCTTCAAAAACTAGGTCAATAGGTCAAATAATAGAAAAACCTTGTGACCTCTCTAGAGGCCATATTTTTCATGGGACCTGTATAAAAGTTGGTCTGAATGTTCATCTTGATGATATCTAGGTCAAGTTTGAAACTGGGTCACGTGTGGTCAAAAACTAGGTCGGTAGGTCTAAAAATAGAAAAACCTTGTGACCTTTCTAGAGGCCATATATTTCACAAGATCTTCATGAAAATTGGTCAGAATGTTCACCTTGATGATATCTAGGTCAAGTTTGAAAGTGGGTCACGTGCCGTCAAAAACTAGGTCAGTAGGTCAAATAATAGAAAAACCTTGTGACCTCTCTAAAGGCCATAATTTTCAATGGATCTTCATGAAAGTTGGTCTGAATGTTCATCTTGATGATGTCTAGGTCTAGTTCGAAACTGGGTCACGTGTCATCAAAAACTAGGTCAGTAGGTCTAAAAATAGAAAAACCTTGTGACCTCTCTAGAGGCCATACTTGTGAATGGATCTCCATAAAAATTGGTCAGAATGTTCATCTTGATGATATCTAGGTCAAGTTCGAAAGTGGGTCACGTGCCATCAAAAAGTAGGTCAGTAGGTCAAATAATGAAAAAACGTTGTGACCTCTCTAGAGGCCATATTTTTCATGGGATCTGTATGAAAGTTGGTCTGAATGTTTATCTTGATGATATCTAGGTCAAGTTTGAAACTGGGTCAACTGCGATCAAAAACTAGGTCAGTAGGTCTTGAAATAGAAAAACCTTGTGACCTCTCTAGAGGCCATACCCTTGAATGGATCTTCATGAAAATTGGTCAGAATGTTCTCCTTGATGATATCTAGGTCAAGTTTGAAACTGGGTCACGTGCCTTAAAAAACTAGGTCAATAGGTCAAAGAATAGAAAAACCTTGTGACCTCTCTAGAGACCATATTTTTCAATGGATCTTCATGAAAATTGGTCAGAATTTTTATCTTGATAATATCTAGTTCAAGTTAAAAACTGGGTCACATGAGCTCAAAAACTAGGTCACTATGTCAAATAATAGAAAAAACGACGTCATACTCAAAACTGGATCATGTGGGAAGAGGTGAGCGATTCAGGACCATCATGGTCCTCTTGTTTACATTTCTCATGATTATCACATTGTTTCTTGATATCCCTTAATTCACCACCTGAACTTTTGAACACACACTCTTTGACAGAAAAATAATAAAAGGAAACTGTTGTAAAGCAGACATTCATTTCATTATATGACATCTGCAGAATCCCTGAGCTATGTTGCTGCACATTAGGCTCATGCACAAACCAATCCCTTGGCATTGTGCAGGGGTTATTACACAAAAACATGCATTAATATCTTGTTGATACATTGATCAAATGAAACAAAGTTCTGATTGTTACTTTATTTAGGACTTGTTGGAGATCTGTGGTGGGGACAGGACCCCAGGTTTAGTATGGCCTCATTTGAAAACAGCATATCTCAGTTTCAACACGTTACAGGAGCTTGACCAGTCACTGGTAAGTCTGTCTTTATATACTTGATATACAGTACATACCAACTGTTTTGTATTAGAAATTTGAAGAATGTGGATGAAAGTGTTGTGTTGTCACACATATTTCACAAAAATGTATTTTTTTTGCTATGTTTGTCACTTGAAATCACTTTGCTTTTTTTATCATGTAACTGTACAGAAATACATTATGAAGTTTACCCTCTAATATCTGAAAAATATTTATACGTATGAAATAAGTTATACCTATGAAATAATATAAAGCATAACCATGTTTAAATATATGTTTAAACATGACAAAGAGGTAGTACACCTGGGGTTTGATTTGATTTGCTAGGGTGTATAACCCTCTTAGAGTGTTTAACATCGTTTTTATCATGCAAGCTATGTCTGTGTATTTTTTATGCTTTCAGAATTATATTCCATTTATTGAAGTGATAGACTTGAGTCACAACAGCATAACTAAAACTGGAGACTGTCTACAGGTATTATTACATAATCCCTTTCAAATTAGGGAATGATTCTATTTTCATTCTGCATAGACTAAAGACATTACTAATGCATTTAGTCTATGTGGAATGAATAAGAAATGCCTTTAGTCTACATGGAATGAATCAGTTATGACTGTTGTCTATATGGAATGTACAGACTAAAGGCATTACTTATTCAATCCACTTAGTTTAAAGGCATGACTGATTCATTCCACATAGTCCAAAGGCATAACTAATTCATTCCACATAGTCTGAAGGCACAACTTATTCATTGCACATAGACTAAAGGCATTACTTATTTATTCCACATACTCTACCATATAGACTAAAGGCATTACTTATTTATTCCACATACTCTACCGTATAGACTAAAGGCATTACTTATTTATTCCACATAGTCTGAAGGCATGACTAAATTTA
Organism: Mercenaria mercenaria; assembly: GCF_021730395.1. Lineage (NCBI taxonomy): Eukaryota > Metazoa > Mollusca > Bivalvia > Venerida > Veneridae > Mercenaria > Mercenaria mercenaria. The sequence continues at coordinate 37,908,781 of NC_069370.1, forward strand.
TACACATGTATCTTGGTGCAGGTAATATTCAGTCAGTGTATAGAGGAGCTGTCTTGGACTTATTTAAATGTGGATGAATGATGTTTTACATGAAAAACATTTTCCTATTTTAGGCCACGTAAAAAACAGAGCAGAATCAATAACTTGTTGTGACATTTTAGTCCACGTAAGAAGCAGAGCAGATTCAGTTGATTATTTTGACTTAATGAATTATTACATGCCCTTAAAGCATCAAGTGTGTGTAGTTATGAAATTACATGCTTACTAAGAGTATTCTTTGGTGAATGTTTTATGGATTAAATATGATAAAGATCTACAGCATTCTGTAGACTAGTATTTCTTTGATTCTAGTCTGAGCCTAAATCTACCAGTCACGCACTAGCAGACTCTCCTTTAATGAAGTTTATAGTTGACAAAATAGAAAGCCTGACAACAAGATAAAGATATGTGCAGAGTAACTTATGAAAACTGCACACTTGTGGGACCAGAAAAAAAGTCTGGTGTTTAGATGTTTCTAATATTTTGAAAGTCTGGTATTCAGATGTTCCACTGTAGTGGAGTCCAGAGATAATATTAATCTTGTCTGAAATTATATATTTTGACTTCCATTATTATCGCAAGTTAGAAGTTATTTGTGTAACCCATTTAGTATTTGGTTAAGAATACTTGGTTTACACGGTATAAAGGAGAATTTCGAAGGGCATAAACTGCAGAATAAATTTGATTCACACTATTATATTATTTTATTTTATATTTTATGTTTTTCAGAGTCTGTTAGAATTAAAGAGAATCAACTTTGGCTATAACATGCTGAAGTCAGTGCCTCATTTTTCCTCTGCGAGAAGAATGAAAGTGAAAACATTGGTATTGCGCAATAACAACTTGGAGAGTCTAGATGGTAAATTTCCATACTTACTGTTTGATCCACCTCTTCATGTTTTTCATTGTTTTTTCTTAAATGTAATATGGTAAATACAGTTCACATTTGACGTCATTCTAAAGAACTGTGAAGATGGCAACTATACCCTATTGCATCAAGATGGCAACTATACCCTATTGCATCATTTATTTGTGACATTGGTGTCTGTGTCAGTGTCACAATTTGGTTAAGTTCTTATACATAAGTTGGAATCTCAATCTGCTTCTATGAATGAATGGCAATTATCTGACATGGAGTGCACAGGTTCCATAGCTCTATTTTGCATTTTTACAATGTTATGCCCCTTTTTAGCTCTATTATGCTTTTTAGAAAGTAATGCCCCTTTTTTACTTAAGAATGTTATTCAACATAATTATGAAGTTTAGCATATGGGATTGGTTTGGGACTTCACTCAGGCAGACCAGAGTTACTGCTCTTGATTAGTCAAAAATGTGCCTTAAGTGTCAAAATGTTTGTGTCTCTTATATCTCAAAAGGTAGTTGACCTAGAGTCATTAAACCTTACAAGGTTATTATTCAGCATTGAAGTTGTGCACCATATTTCTGTTTAGAATTTCACTGATCCAGACTAGAGTTATGGTCTGTGACTTTGGAAAAAAATGCATAAAGGGCTTAACAGTTTGTGCCACATACAGTATATCTTTAAATAAAAAAAAATTGACATAGAGACATGAAACCATATACGAATATTATTCATTATCAGCATGTGAATTTTTGCATCTTAAGTTTTGTTTGAGAACTCACTCCACAAGACCAGAGCTATTGCCCTTGACTCTTAGTCAAAAATATGCATGAAAGGCCTAAAAGTTTGTGTCCCATATATCTCAAAAAGTATTTGACCTGGATTTGTGAAACTGTATAGGAAATTTGTTCAGCATGTGAAGTTGTGCACCTAGGGTTTTATTTGGGAAGTAAACCCTCTAACACCCCCTTTCCCCTATCCATAGCCCCCTGCCCAACCCCACCCCCCAACAACGATGACTCGCACACAACCCAGGTAGTATGAAAGTTTACTTAGTCTTGCATTGTCAACTTGTAACATATGACAATACATTGAAAAGAAGAGGGGGCACCAGTGTCTTATGGACACACATCTAATTATTTTAAAGATATATGTGTATTACATCTTGGTAGATCTCTTCTTTCATGCTACTTGAAAGTATTCTTTGCAGTTAATCAAGTGATCTTTTCTAGTACAGTATTGAAATATGTAGAAGGGGTATGCCCATCAAGAACCTGCTGGTTTTATTGCAGGTATAGAAGAGCTGGTTGCCTTGGAGGAACTGGATGTATCAGAGAACTTCCTGCTGGATCACAGGGTCCTGCAAGGTCTGGCAGCCCTCAAAAGACTTCAAGTGGTGAGCCATTAATATGATAATGTTTCAAACAGCAGTATTTCTCAAACTATTTATTCACTTACTTAAATCTTCTTTTGACAAAAAGACACTTGATGGGCATGTAAGTGATAGATGCATGTTTTTTTAGCTAGACTATTTGAAGAATGGTCCGAGCTATTCTACTCACCCTGGCGTTGGCATCGGCGTCACACCTTAAGTTTTGCTATCAAGTACGTATAGCTATCATTTTAAGGCATATAGCTTTGAAATTTATTTTTCCTTTTTTCTAGGTCAATTACCAACCTCAGTATGTCAAGTCCTGTAACTCTGACATATATTTTTGGCAAATTATGCCCCCTTTTGTACTTAAGAAATCCAGGGTAAAGTTTTGCATGCAATTTACTATCTCCAAAACTAATGCAGATATTGATTCGAAATTTCTCATGTGTCTTTGGGGTAATAAAACCAGGTGATAGCAGCAAGTCTCATAACTCTGACCTGCATTTTGGCCTAATTATGCCCCCTTTTGGACTTAGAAAACCCTGGCTAAAGTTAAGTCTCATAACTCAGACCTGCATTTTGGCCAAATTATGCCCCCTTTTGGACTTAGAAAATCCTGGTTGAAGTTTTACTTTGCTATCTCCAAAACTAATGCAGATATTGATTCGAAACTTCTCATGTGTCTTTGGGGTAATACAACTAGGTGAGAGCATTAAGTTCCATAACTCTGACAGGTATTTTGCAAAATTATGTCCCCTTTATAAACTTAAAAAACGTCTTGTTAAAGGTGGATAATCAGATTTTGGCCATGTAACGGATTTGTTCGAAACTTTAGCATCTGATCATTTACACTCATTTATGTTCACTTAACACTTAATAAAAATTAGCTTTTCATTGGAGGTTTTTTTAAAATTTCATTTTCCTATCCTGGTTGCCCAACCAAGATAGAGTTATTTTATCATAAGTATAAATTTGATAAACATACTTTGCCTAAGGAAATGTATAAATATTAGACATATTGTAATATATTTGTAAAATATTTGCATTAAAAATTATGTATTTAGATGGAATTCATTAGAAACGCAAGTTTGAAAAATTATTATTACCTCCCTTTGCCTATCTTGGTTGCGCAACCAAGATAGATTGGAAATAAATGAATTCAGAAGCTACACACAGCTTTAAAACTTGCATTTTGGTTCAGATTGTTCAATAGTTGATATGTCTATCAAATGCAAATATAAAACTAGACATTGTATTGAAATAAAAAGAAATACCCAGCTTTTTATATACTTTCATATTGAAGGGGAGTAATTACAAAATTTTATAAAAATAATAAAATATACATTGCAAATAGGAATCTAACTCTATGTAATCGGTCTTTTTGTTCCTTAAATAATTCTCTACCAGAATATACAAAAAGTAAAAAATGTCATTAAATGTTGATTAAATGTGATTGACCACCTTTAAAGCTTTGCATGCAAGTTATTATCTCCAAAACTAATGCAGATACTTGATTGAAACTCTATATATATTTTAACATTTAGGGTAATATTCCTGCTTCAGGAATTCTGAACAATTCTATTTGTCATGCATTGGCTGCTTATGGACAGCTCTTGTTGAAAAAGTTATACCACATTATATATTTACACTAGTGATAAGTAAATTGTTGCAGAGTGGGTTAGAACTGTAGTTGAACCGGTATATAATAGCCATGCTTGTAAGAGCCAAAACATGGCCGGTATTCACAGGTTATAATACACAGTAGATGTATATGGTGGGAAATATATCCAATGGTCTTACAAGCAACATGGTGTCTGTCGCCAGGTAGGTTTCAGCACAAATTTGACTGTATCATCTATAGACTGCTTGTGTAACACATAAACTCCTTTTTAGCTCGACTATTCGAAGAATAGGGGAGCTATCCTACTCGCCCCGGCGTCAGTGTTAGCGTGAGTGTCACACAAATGTTAAAGTTTGCGTACCACCCCAAATATTTTCAAAGTCCATTGAGATATTGCTTTCATATTTTGCATACTTGTTTACCATCATGACCCCAGTCTGTAAAAAGGAGGAGGCAACTCTATCAAGCATTTTGACTGTATTATGGCCCCTTTTCGACTTAGAATAAATGTTAAAGTTTGCGTACGACCCCAAATATTTTCAAAGTCCATTGAGATATTGCTTTCATATTTTGCATACTTGTTTACCATCATGACCCCAGTCTGTAAAAAGGAAGAGGCAACTCTATCAAGCATTTTGACTGAATTATGGCCACTTTTCGACTTAGAATATTTTTATTGTAATGTTAAAGTTTGCGTACCACCCCAAATATTTTCAAAGTCAATTGAGATATTGCTTTTATATTTTGCATACTTGTTTACCATCATGACCCCAGTCTGTAAAAAGGAGGAGGCAACTCTATCAAGCAGTTTGACTGAATTATGGCCCCTTTTCGACTTAGAATATGCTTATTGTAATGTTAAAGTTTTACTCATAGCTTATATTATACTATCAAGCACTGAGAATAGTTGAGAATGCTGTCCACAGACAGCTCTTGTTATTATAGACTCATAATGCCTTTGTTTAAATGTGGTAGCCACATATTCTTTTGTGAACCCAGTATATATATATATTTCTTGTTTAAGTCCTATTTCTGATCATTATTTCCTGAAATATTTGTCAAAGAGATGAATATTGATGAACATACAATGTAGTAGAAAGTTTTGATAACCTTCATTTATGGCTCTAACTTTAAAAGTTAATGTGCAGTATCTAAAGTAGCACTTTTTTAACCATGTAGTTATGCATAACATGTTTTTGGACAGCTGTTTTATACCTTTTTATGCCCCCACTTTGGGGGGTGGGGGCATGTAGATTTGCCCTTGTCCGTCCGTCCTTCCGAGAATGTTGTGTCGCGCCTAGCTCCAAAAATATTTGACGTAGAGTCACAAAACGTTACAGGAATGTTGGTCAGCATGTGTTGTTGTGCACCTGGGGTTTCGTGTCCGGATTCATTCAGATATGTAGGAGTTATGGCCCCTGACTTTGTAAAAATTGGTCATTTTAGTGTTGTGTCGCGCTTGCTCCAAAAGTATTTGACGTAGAGTCACAAAACTTTACAGGAATGTTGGTCAGCATGTGTAGTTGTGCACCTGGGGTTTCGCGTCCGGATTCATTCAGTCATGTAGGAGTTATGGCCCCTGACTTAGTAAAAAATTGGTCATTTTAATGTGTCACGCGTAGCTCCAAAAGTATTTGACGTAGAGTCACCAAAGTTTACAGTAATGTTGGTCAGCATGTGCAGTTGTGCACCTGGAGTTTCGCGTCCAGATTCATTCAGTCATGTAGGAGTTATGGCCCCTGACTTAGTTAAAAATTGGTAATTTTAATGTTGTGTCGCGCGTAGCTCCAAAAGTATTTGACCTAGAGTCACCAAAGTTTACAGGAATGTTGGTCAGCATTTGCAGTTATGGCCCCTGACTTTGTCATGTAGTGGGGGCATCTGTGTCCCATGGACACATTTCTATTTTAACATAGAATTTAACATAGAATTTAAAACCTTATGGAACTTTACATAAAGTAGTCCCATGTTAAACAGTGACATACCACCCAGCAAGAATTATCTTTAAAACTGAGTGTTGTTCAACTTTTAAAGTACTTAAGCCACTGACCTTTTAAAACAAATTTAACCCATAACCATGCTGGACAGGATTGATTCTGCCTTTGCGACCAGGGTAGATCATGGTCAGCCTGCACATCTGTGCAGTCTGATCATGATCTGCACTGTTCCCTATTCAGTCAGTATCTTTTTGGTAAGCACCCCTTTTAGACAGTTAATGGTACTGTCCAAACTGGAAGATGGACAAGTTCATTTTAGAAATTCAGCAGGGTAAAGGTTAACTGACTGAAATATTTTTATGGTAAACTCTGTAAATCAATAAGAAATAGATATAAATTATATTTGTTACTGTGGTAATGGGCTAAAACACAAGCTCTTTTTTACAGCTTATTTGTGGACTATAAAAACAAACTTTTTTTCAATATTTTTTGTGTTTTTGTGATGAATGATATTTTGTTTGCAGCTCTGCTTGCTTGGAAATCCTTTGAGTTACAGGACTGACCATAGGAACCTGTCACTACAGTACATACATCCACATGCTGGACTGGGTGTGTTTTTGTTGGATGGAAAAAAACTTTCTCACCATGAAATTGAAGTATGTTGCTGTTGTTCCTTTTGGATATGAGCCGCGCCATGAGAAAACCAACATAGTGGCTTTGTGACCAGCATGGATCCAGACCAGCCTGCGCATCCACGCAGTCTGGTCAGGATCCATGCTGTTCGCTTTCAAAGCCTATAGTATTTAGAGAAACTGTTAGCGAACAGCATGGATCCTGACCAGACTGCGCGGATGCGCAGGCTGGTCTGGATCCATGCTGGTCGCAAAGCCACTATGTTGGTTTTCTCATGGCACGTCTCATATATTTTTATGTTGTTAAGCTCTTAGATATGAATGGAGTCTGACAAATAAAGTTAAGAATAAAATTGTTTACAAAATAACCCGATACAGCTTTATGTTCAGAAAATCATAATTTTGTAAGTAATGAGTCAAGTTTTAAATACTGGATATTTGCTCCAAACTATATATTTTGTTTAACCAGTTTAGGCTGCCAATTTTAGGTTTTACAAGAAAATCAGTACCGAAGTATTTATGATCGGGAAACCCCAAGTGTTTTAAATGGTTCTGGTAAGCATGATCTCAGAGAGCCGGAATCAAATATAGCTGTTTCCCAGCTCAGTCCCCATGGCAGCAAGAAGAAACGGGGACACAGGAGAAAACGAAGCAAGGGGAGATTACCAAAGATTGCAAATATTGAAGACTCTCTAGAAGAAGAATACTTGGCCAAGTCATCAGGTACTATTATTTGATTTTGGTTGACGATATCATGGTTTTCAGTCATTTTATGCCCGCCAGGTATTGAGTAGACGGGGGAGGCATATAGTGTTTGAACTGTCCGTCCTCCAGTCAGTCCATTATGCTTTATTGTGTACTCACCTCTTACCATTTTCATTTAAATGAAACTTGGTATATATCATTTGCATAAAATGGAAATGCACATTATTGGTGAGACTTTCATGTCTGGTACCATATTTTTAGCTCACCTGTCACAAAGTGACAAGGTGAGCTTTTGTGATCGCGCGGTGTCCGTCGTCCGTCCGTGCGTCCGTAAACTTTTGCTTGTGACCACTCTAGAGGTCACATTTTTCATGGGATCTTTATGAAAGTTGGTCAGAATGTTCATCTTGATGATATCTAGGTCAAGTTCGAAACTGGGTCACGTGCCATCAAAAACTAGGTCAGTAGGTCTAAAAATAGAAAAACCTTGTGACCTCTCTAGAGGCCATATATTTCACAAGATCTTCATGAAAATTGGTCAGAATGTTCACCTTGATGATATCTAGGTCAATTTCGAAACTGGGTCACGTGGGATCAAAAACTAGGTCAGTAGGTCTAAAAATAGAAAAACCTTGTGACCTCTCTAGAGGCCATATTTTTCATGAGATCTTCATGAATATTGGTCAGAATGTTAACCTTGATGATATCTAGGTCAAGTTCGAATCTGGGTCACGTAGGGTCAAAAACTAGGTCATTAGGTCTAAAAATAGAAAAACCTTGTGACCTCTCTAGAGGCAATATTTCTCAATGCATCTTCATGAAAATTGGTCAGAATGTTCATCTTGATGATATCTAGGTCAAGTTCGAAACTGGGTCACGTGGGGTTAAAAACTAGGTCAGTAGATCTAAGAAGAGGACCATGATGGTCTTGAATCGCTCACCTGTCCCCACATGACCCAGTTTTGAACTGAGTATGACGTCGTTTTTTTCTATTATTTGACATAGTGACCTAGTATTTGAGCTCATGTGACCCAGTTCTGAACTTGACCTAGATATCGAGATAAAAATTCTGATCAAGTTTCATGAAGATCCATTGAAAAATATGGCCTCTAGAGAGGTCACAAGGTTTTTCTATTATCTGACCTAATGACCTAGTTTTTGAAGGCACTTGACCCAGTTTCGAACCTGATCTAGATACCATCAAGGTGAACATTCTCACCAATTTTCATGAAGATCTCATGAAAAGTACGGCCTCTAGAGAGGTCACAAGGTTTTTCTATTAATTGACCTAAGGACCTAGTTTTTAAAGGCACGTGACCCAGTTTCGAACTAGACCTAGATATCATCAAGATGAACATTCTGACCAATTTTCATGAAGATCTCATGAAAAGTATGGCCTCTAGAGAGGTCGCAAGGTTTTTCTATTTTTAGACCTAATGACCTAGTTTTTGATCACACGTCATCCACTTTCGAACTTGACCAAGATATCATCAAGGTGAACATTCTGACTAATTTTCATGAAGATCCGTTGAAAAATAAGGCCTCTAGAGAGGTCACATGGTTTTTCTATTTTTAGACCTAATGACCTAGTTTTTGACCGCATGTGACCCACTATCAAACTTGACCTAGATATCATCAAAGTGAACATTCAGACTAACTTTCATGAAGATCCATGGAAAAATATGGCCTCTAGAGAGGTCACAAGGTTTTTCTATTTTTAGACCTAATGACCTAGTTTTTGATCGCATGTGACCCAGTTTCGAACCTGACCTAGATATCATCAAGTTGAACATTCTGACTAATTTTCATGAAGATCCATTGAAAAATATGGCCTCTAGAGAGGTCACAAAGTTTTTCTATTTTTAGACCTACTGACCTAGTTTTTGACCGCACATGACCCTCTTTCGAACACGGCCTAGATATCATCAAGATGAACATTCTGATCAATTTTCATGAAGATCCATAGAAAATTATGGCCTCTAGGGAGGTCACAAGGTTTTTCTATTTTTAGACCTACTGACCTAGTTTTGGACAGCACGTGACCCAGTTTTGAACTTGACCTAGATATCATCAAGATGAACACTCAGACCAACTTTCATACAGATCCCATGAAAAATATGGCCTCTAGAGAGGTCACAAGGTTTTTCTATTATTTGACCTACTGACCTAGTTTTTGATGGCACGTGACCCAGTTTCGAACTTGACCTAGATATCATCAAGGTAAACATTCTGACTAATTTTCATTAAGATCCATTGAAAAATATGGCCTCTAGAGAGGTCACAAGGTTTTTCTATTTTTAGACCTACTGACCTAGTTTTTGACCGCAGTTGACCCAGTTTCGAACTTAACCTAGATATCATCAAGATGAACATTCTGACCAACTTTCACAAAGATCCCATGAAAAATGTGACCTCTAGAGTGGTCACAAGCAAAAGTTTACGCACGGACGGACGCTGCGCGATCCCAAAAGCTCACACTGTCACTTTGTGACATGTGAGCTAAAAATAGAAAAACCTTGTGACCTCTCTAGAGGCCATATTTTTCATGAGATCTTCATGAATATTGGTCAGAATGTTCACCTTGATGATATCTAGGTCAAGTTCGAAACTGGGTCATGTGGGGTCAAAAACTAGGTCAGTAGATCTAAAAATAGAAAAACCTTGTGACCGCTCTAGTGGCCATATTTCTCAATGGATCTTCATGAAAATTGGCCAGAATGTTCACCTTGATGATATCTAGGTCAAGTTCGAAACTGGGTCATGTGCGGTCAAAAACTAGGTCAGTAGGTCTAAAAATAGGAAAACCTTGTGACCTCTCTAGAGGAGATATTTTTCAATGGATCTTCATGAAAATTGGTCAGAATGTTTACCTTGAAGATATCTAGGTCAAGTTCGAAACTGGGTCACGTGGGGTTAAAAACTAGGTCAGTAGATCTAAAAATAGAAAAACCTTGTGACCTCTCTAGAGGCCATATTTTTCATGAGATCTTCATGAATATTGGTCAGAATGTTCATCTTGATGATATCTAAGTCAGATTCGAAACTGGGTCACGTGGGATCAAAAACTAGGTCAGTAGATCTAAAAATAGAAAAAACCTTGTGACCTCTCTAGAGGCCATATTTCTCAATGGATCTTCATGAAAATTGGTGAGAATGTTCAGCTTGATGATATCTAGGTCAGGTTCGTAACTGGGTCATGTGCGGTCAAAAACTAGGTCAGTAGGTCGAAAAATAGAAAAACCTTGTGACCTCTCTAGAGGCCATATTTTTCACGAGATCTTCATGAAAATTGGTGAGAATGTTCACCTTGATGATATCTAGGTCAAGTTTAAAAGTGGGTCACGTGCCTTCAAAAACTAGGTCATTAGGTCAAATAATAGAAAAACCTTGTGACCTCTCTAGAGGCCATATTTTTCAATGGATCTTCATGAAAATTGGTCAGAATTTTTTATCTTGATGATATCTAGGTCACATGTGCTCAAAAACTAGGTCACTATGTCAAATAATAGAAATAACGATGTCATACTCAGTTGAACACTTGGTCATGTGGAGATAGGTGAGCGATTCAGGACCATCATGGTCCTCTTGTTTATAAAGTCAAATATCTCTGTTACTATTAAAGCTTTTGATTTGAAACTCAAAGTAGTTATTTGCTATCAAAGTCTATACCAGGAGACACAATTCCTATAACTCTGATTTGAATTTTGACAGAGTTATGTCCCATTTTAACTTGGATTTTTTTTTACTGGCAAAGCTCTAATTCAGAGTCAAGCACTGAGAAAAGTCGAGCGCGCTTTCTTACGGACAGCTCTTGTTACTCTTGTCCGCACTATAAGTCAAACATTTCTCATCTGATCTTCACCAAACTTGAACAAAATGTGTTTGACCATGACACCTCGACCAAGTTCGATAAGTAGCCAAAGCGGTTCAGGCATTTTGGAGTTACGGCCCTTGAATTACGGAAAAATCGGCCTTTTTACTCTTGTCCGCACTCTAAGTCAAACATTTCTCATCTGATCTTCACCAAACTTGAACAAAATGTGTTTGACCATGAAACCTCGGGCAAGTTCGATAACTAGCCAAAGCGGTCTAAGCATTTTTGAAGTTACGGCCCTTGAATTACCGAAAAATCAGCATTTTTAGACATTTTTCATACGGGCAGTTGTGGGAGACATAGGCTTTTCTCAAATGCATCTCTAGTTTGGAATGATTTTGCTCCCCTGAAATATGTCCTAAATCAGGATTCAAGCAAATTTGATTGGTGATGTAACTTAGACTAGCAGACTCATATATTGTCTGCTCAATAGGTTAAGTTTTGTATGATATACTGAAATGAAACTTGACCTATAGGTAGCTTACAGCTAGGCCATGCAATGTTTTGATTGCATATGGGGTCAGAGGTTTCAAATACTAAAAATAGATAAACAGTTTCTGCTCAGTAACTTAAGTTTCCATAAAGAGAAGCAAGTTTAACATTGCTTATAGGAAGCTTATATTTTTTATATTATTGAATCACCTAACCTCACATAATGACTGACTGTCAGATTAGCATATTACCATCGCTCATATGTAGTATTATTCCCCTTGACATAGTAAAAGCAGAGTTCTTCCCCTTGACTAAGTAAACATTAGTGATTTTTGACTGTATCTAAGTAACTGATTGATTGATCACCATGAAACTTTACACAAATTTAGATCAGTATAGGGCTGTGGAGCACACACAGTTTAGTTAGGATCACTTCATAAACCAGATTTATTGTCCTTTAATTTACAATCCATTAATTCCCAGATAAAAATGTAATCCAATGATGGACCTCGTGACATTTTACACAAAGATAGATCACTAAAAGGCAGTAGTGCATGCGCATCTTTCATTGAGTTATTGCCCTTTGTATTAAGATAAATAAATTCAAAAAACAAAGTAACCAGTTGATAGATCTTCATGAAACTTAATACAGTATAGATCACTAAATGGCAGATCTTTTCCCCTTGATTTTGTAAAAAAAGGAACCAACAAACTATTGCACAGTCCTTTTGTACATATCATTGTGTATATCTAGAAATGAAATAGCTTTCAAATATAGTCCCCTCATTCACAAACAACTTACTCGGCAGGAGATATAAATTCACTGAATTTGCTTGTCTTTATTTTAAAATGGTTTTGTAGTTTGAAAAACCTGCTTTTTAGCTCACCTGTCACGAAGTGACAAGGTGAGCTGTTGTGACCGCTTGATGTCCATCGTCCGTCGTGCGTAGTCTGTTGTGCATCGTCCATCAAAAATTTCTAAAAAAATCTTCTTCTTGAAAACCACTGGGCAGAATTACACCAAACTTCTTAGGAATGATCCTTAGGTGGCCCCCTTTTAAAATTGTTCAAAGAATTGAATTCCATGCAGAACTCTGGTTGCCATGGCAACCGAAAGGAAAAACTTTAAAAATCTTCTTGTCCAAAACCACAGGGCCTAGGGCCTTGATATCTGGTATGTAGCATCATCTAGTGGTCCTCTACCAAAATTGTTCAAATTATCCTCCTAGAGTCAAATATGGCCCCACCCCAGGGGTCACATGGTTTATATAGACTTATATAGGGAAAACTTTGAAAATCTTCTTGTACAAAACCACATGGCCTAGGGCTTTGATATTTGGTATGTAGCATCATCTAGTGGTCCTCTACCAAGATTGTTCAAATTATCCCCCTAGGGTCAAATATGGTCCCACCCCAGGGGTCACATGGTTTATGCAGACTTATATTTAGGGAAAACTTTGAAAATCTTCTTGTACAAAACCACATGGCCTAGGGCTTTGATATTTGGTATGTAGCATCATCTAGTGGTCCTCTACCAAAGTTGTTCAAATTATCCCCCTAGAGTCAAATATGGCCCTGCCCCGGGGGTCCCAAGTTTTACTTATATAGGAAAAAGCTTTAAAAATCTTCTTGTCTTAAACCATACAACCTAGGCTTTTGATATTTGGTTTGATGCATTGTCTAGTAGTCCTCTACCAAAATTATTCAAATTATGCCCCTGGGGTTAAAAGAGGCCCTGCCCTGGGGTCACTTAGTTATTAAGAGAGTTACCGGTATATAGAAAAAATACTTAAAAAATCATCTGATCCTATTTCCAAGACTGTTTAATTATAATTACCTGACGACCCCAAGTGATATGATGTCACTTGACTGTGACCTTGACCTACTGACCTACTGTCTTGTTTTTTAAGATACAGCCTTTAAATTTTGATGACATACACAGTTTTGCACACAAATCATAAAGCTGAATTTCATTGACCATGAATGTTACCTACTGACTTTCTTAATATTTTATTATCAGTTTGACATTTGAAACATGTAGCTCATATTATCAGGTGAGCGATCCAGGGTCATCATGACCTCTTGTTTAGTTATGGCTCTTTTTTTGGTCTTTGAAATGCTACATTTAAATGTCATGTACTAAATTTCTAAAGTTTCCATCTTATTCAAATGAAAGTTGGTATACATCGTCTACATCAAGCAGACATATGCATATTAGCAGGAGTTTTGTGTCCAGAAACTTTTTTTAGCTCACCTGTCACAAAGTGACAAGGTGAGCTTTTGTGATCGCGCTGCGTCCGTCGTATGTGCGTGCGTGCGTAAACTTTTGCTTGTGACATCTCTAGAGGTCACATTTTTAATGGGATCTTTATGAAAGTTGGTCAGAATGTTCACCTTGATGATATCTAGGTTAAGTTCGAAACTGGGTCACGTGCCATCAAAAACTAGGTCAGTAGGTCTAAAAATAGAAAAACCTTGTGACCTCTCTAGAGGCCATATTTTTCACAAGATCTTCATGAAAGTTAGTCTGAATGTTCACCTTGATGATATCTAGGTCAAGTTCGAAACTGGGTCACGTGCCGTCAAAAACTAGGTCAGTAGGTCAAATAATAGAAAATCCTTGTGACCTCTCTAAAGGCCATATTTTTCATGGAATCTGTATGAAAGTTGGTCTGAATGTTTATCTTGATGATATCTAGGTCAAGTTTGAAACTGGGTCACGTGCGGTCAAAAACTAGGTCAGTAGGTCTAAAAATAGAAAAACCTTGTGACCTTTCTAGAGGCCGTATATTTCACAGGATCTTCATGAAAATTGGTCAGAACGTTCACCTTGATGTTATCTAGGTCAAGTTCGAAATTGGGTCACGTGCCGTCAAAAACTAGGTCAGTAGGTCAAATAATAGAAAAACCTTGTGACCTCGTTAAAGGCCATATTTTTCATGAGATCTGTATGAAAGTTGGTCTGAATGTTCATCTTGATGATATCTAGGTCAAGTTCGAAACTGGGTCACGTGCGGTCAAAAACTAGGTCAGTAGGTCTAAAAATAGAAAAACCTTGTGACCTCTCTAGAGGCCATATATTTCATGAAATCTTCATGAAAATTGGTCAAAATGTTCACCTTGATGATATCTAAGTCAAGTTCGAAAGTGGATCACGTGCCATCAAAAACTAGGTCAGTAGGTCAAATAATAGAAAAACCTTGTGACCTCTCTAGAGGCCATAGTTTCCATGGGATCTGTATGAAAGTTGGTCTGAATGTTCATCTTGATGATATCTAGGTCAAGTTCGAAAGTGGGTTACGTGCCATCAAAAACTAGGTCAGTAGGTCAAATAATAGAAAAACCTTGTGACCTCTCTAAAGGCCATATTTTTCAATGGATCTTCATGAAAGTTGGTCTGAATGTTCATCTTGATGATATCTAGGTCAAGTTCGAAACAGGGTCATGTGCGGTCAAAAACTAGGTCAGTAGGTCTGAAAATAGAAAAACCATGTGACCTCTCGAGAGGCCATACTTGTGAATGGATCTCCATAAAAATTGGTCAGAATGTTCATCTTGATGATATCTAGGTCAAGTTCGAAACTGGGTCACGTGCCATCAAAAAGTAGGTCAGTAGGTCAAATAATGAAAAAACGTTGTGACCTCTCTAGAGGCCATATTTTTCATGGGATCTGTATGAAAGTTGGTCTGAATGTTTATCCTGATGATATCTAGGTTAAGTTTGAAACTGGGTCAACTGCGATCAAAAACTAGGTCAGTAGGTCTTGAAATAGAAAAACCTTGTGACCTCTCTAGAGGCCATACCCTTGAATGGATCTTCATGAAAATTGGTCAGAATTTTCACCTTGATGATATCAAGGTCAAGTTTGGAACTGGGTCACGTGCCTTAAAAAACTAGGTCAATAGGTTAAATAATAGAAAAACCTTGTGACCTCTCTAGAGACCATATTTTTCAATGGATCTTCATGAAAATTGATCAGAATTTTTATCTTGATAATATCTAGGTCAAGTTCAAAACTGGGTCACATGAGCTCAAAAACCAGGTCACTATGCCAAATAATAGAAAAAACGATGTCATACTCAAAACTGGATCATGTGGGAAGAGGTGAGCGATTCATGGTCCTCTTGTTTGAAAAAGCTCCTTTCAAGACTTTATGATATAATTCTGTCAGGCATTTTCAGGGAGGCTGTTGCAGACAGTGTTGATATCATTCTTATTCAATATTTTAGTTGCTATAGTTATGTAGTATGTTTCAGCTGTTGCTAAGGCTGTCATGTGAGAGTTACACTGCTGCTAAGGCTCTCTTGTGAGAGATAAGCTGTCGTTTATACCATCTTGTGAGAGATAAGCTATCAAGACTGTCAGTGACTCATGTGAAAGATAAACTGTCGTTAATACCGTCTTGTGAGAGATAAGCTGTTGTTAATGCAAGTGAAAAGGAAGTGTTGACTGGCATGTGAGAGATAAGCAGTCATTAAGTTTTTTTTGTTTATTTCAGGTAATTCACCATCTACATCCTATGTAGAGGATTCTGAACTTGAAGCTCAGAGACAAGAAGATGAGAAGTATTACGAGAGAATGAGAGAATATTATAAAGATGATTGGTTAAATGCTTTGTCAGCCAACCAAAGTGATATGTTGCAGAAGAACCAGGCTGACACAACACCTGAAGATGTTCCAGACACTCATCATGGCGAGAACAAAAATTTGAAAGAGAATGGTATCAGTAAAGAGGAAAAAGAGAAAGATGAAAATCTGTATAAAGGCGATACTAAAGGTATGCTGCATCTTAAGAAAAAAGACAGTCATGTTTAGGGTAGTTCTAAATGTTTGATACACCAGTAAGTCCTAGTTTAATGAATATTCATTAGGATAATCTAACATTAAACTTGTTTCTTGCATACTGAAAACTGAAACATGCAAGAAATAACTCCTTGTGTATAGTAATGAGATTAGCAATTGTAATGTTCCTTTCCTTCTAAAGATTAAAATAAAAAATGAGCCGTGCCATGAGAAAACCAACATAGTGGGTTTGCGACCAGCATGGATCCAGACCAGCCTGCGCATCCGCGCAGTCTGGTCAGGAGCCATGCTGTTCGCTGTCAGAGTCTATTGCCATTAGAGAGTCTGTTAGCAAACAGCATGGATCCTGACCAGACTGCGCAGATGCGCAGGCTGGTCTGGATCCATGCTGGTCGCAAACCCATTATGTTGGTTTTCTTATGGCGCGGCTCAAATAACAGTTGAAACTTGGTGTCTTAGACTTGCTTATCTTGAAATTCCAGCTGTCTCAAAGAAATTTTCAAGTCCTGCCAAAATTCCTTCTTGATATAAATTGTATGTATTTTCACTCAAGAGTCAGTTACCAGTTACCTACAACCAACGTTTTGAAAACACAAAAATAGATAAATCTTGAAATGTCGTAGTCTCATTAACTGCTAGTCAGATTTTGAATTAATTTTATGTAAGTAGTTCAGATTATTCTGGTTTGGCAAACATGGTTTCTAGGGTGTAGTCTTTTCTTTTCTATAATCTTTATTATAGTGGTTCCTATATGTACATGTATTTATTGAAAAAACCTTTTTGTCAGAAATGGCTGAGCCATTCCAGGATATTTTCCTTGTGTGATCCTGTACTGAAATTGTTAAAGCCACCTAAGGTCATCATGTTCCATTTCTTTCTCAATTTTTTCCAATTGATGACCTTGCAATTTTACTCAAATGGCACTAAATGAAGCAATTTTCACCAGCATATTAATAGCTCCAGTTTACTTCATCATGTTTGTAAACATCATTGTATATGTTCTTGTACAGAGACACCACAACCTGTGGTTGAAGAGGTCATACATCCAGAAGTCCATAGCCCAGTTACCTCTCCTGGCTCCCAGGGTCAGGGGCCAGTTCTCTCCCCTACATCCCCACCGGGTGTCAAGATTGGAGAAACAACAGATATTTATTCCTTGCCGAA
The DNA here is from genome assembly GCF_021730395.1 of Mercenaria mercenaria. NCBI lineage: Eukaryota > Metazoa > Mollusca > Bivalvia > Venerida > Veneridae > Mercenaria > Mercenaria mercenaria. The sequence continues at coordinate 37,926,226 of NC_069370.1, forward strand.
GTCAGAATCTGGTAGCAAAACTAAGGAAAAGAATACTAGAAGAATTTTCCACATGTATTCAGATGACGCTCCTGATTCTCCAACATCACCTACAGAAGATAATTCTGAACAGTATGGTAGGGCTTTTGAGTGATTAGCTTCAAATATAGATTTGTTTTCATTTATATTTAAATTGTATGAATATTTCGCTTTAACATAAATAAGTCTCAAGATAGAAGTATTTGTTTGAAATACCTACATATTTTACCTATAGCCAGAAAGTAGGGTTTTTAGCTCATCTGATTTTTGCGTTGCCTGGTTAAGTTTTATGTTTAGGTCAGCTTTTCTCCTAAACTATCAAAGCTATTGCTTTGAAACTTGAAACACTTGTTCACCATCATAAGCTGACCCTGTACAGCAGGAAAAATAACTCCATCCTGCTTTTTGCAAGATTTATGGCCCCTTTTGTACTTAGAAAATATCAGATTTCTTAGTTAAGTTTTATGTTTAGGTCAACTTTTTCTCTTAAACTATGAAAGCTATTGCTTTGAAACTTGCAACATTTGTTCACCATCATAAGCTGACCCTGTACAGCAAGAAACATAACTCCATACTGCTTTTTACAATAATTATTGCCCCTTTTGGACTTAGAAAATCAGTTTTCTTGGTTGAGTATTATGATTGTCAGCTTTTCTCATAAACTACCAAAGCTATTGCTTTAAAACTTGCAACACTTTTTCACCATCATAAGCGGACTCTGTACATCAAGAAACATAACTCTATCCTGCTTTTTGCAAATTTTTTGGCCCTTTTTAGACTTAGAAAATCATGGGTAGGACAATATTTCTATTATACAAAAAAATCAGATGAGCGTCAGCACCCGCAAGGCGGTGCTTATTCAGTAGGGACTAATAAATTTTAAAATCCGCAAAAATAAATTCCCAGAAACAAAAGTTCCCATTCATTCTGTCTGCAAAAGTGGAAATCAACAAGTTCATATTCCTGAGAAATAATTTATTTGCCAAAAACCCACACAGTTTCATTCCTTCGAAATTATATGATTTTACATTCAGTGTGGTAGCTAAATTGTATGAAGTGTGTGTGAATCCATGTAAGCTGACTTGGTGATATTAGACTTGTGTGTCGTTCATGTTTCATTGATTAGTACAGAATTTGTGCAGTAAGTTTTTCATTAATATTTCCCATGTAAGACATTTTAATTAAAACCACAGTCTGAGTTAGTAAAATATACCACAGCCCCTGCAGGACTTTTTAAAGTTACAAAGTTTTTGTATAAGTTGTTACTGAGCACAAATTTGGTATTCTGAGAGTGGCCTCCAAACTAGAGTTAATGACCTTTGACTGTTCTTTTACAAAATGTTCAACTTTTAGAGCTGATATATTATGGAATACTGTAAAATCATTTAATTTCGTGGGCATGAAATTTCGTGGTTTTGGTCAAAATTGCAATTTTGTGGGGATATGAATTCGTGGATTTCAACTTTTGAACATAGAATGAATGGGAATTTTACTTGTTCGTTGGGATTAAATTTCGTGGATTGACTCAACCACGAAATCCACGAACATTAGTCCCCCACGAATATTTAATTTTAATGATTTCACAGTATGTAAGTAAGTGAAAACATTACTTTCAGGATCAGAATGTGAGCCATTCATCATGATGTTACCAGATGATGAGATGAAACAGTTGATTGTGACGATCAATCAGAGATTTATCACAGAGAAAGATCTCAGTGGGAACAAAATAGCTGCCTTAGATCTCAAAAGTTTGAAGGTAACTTCTGTTAGCTGTTTTATATTTTGCTTGCTGTAAAATTGAATACTTAATTGAAGGAAAAGAAATCCTCACACATTAATTCCAGTAAAAAAAAAAGAGCCCAGGACCTAGTTGTTTGAAACTTTAACAGATGATTAAGCTAACGGTCGATTAAGTTTTGGGGTTATATTTCAACATTGCAGAAGACTTAGAAAAATCAAATGTATGAGTTGAGGGTTATGAACACTAAAAAGTCTTCACAGTAAAATCAAAACGGCATACTAGTGTTTCCCACCAAGACTAATATTTTGAATCAAAATTTAAGTAGCATTTAACAGCAGATTAAAGTGTCGAACAAGCGGCCTTTAGTGTATGCCAGATCTTTTACACTACCAGCAACATCACCTTTAAAGTAAAGTATATATATACACACCAAATTGAAGATTCCATTATAATCAACAGTTCCATTGCTCTTTTCATGCCCCCCTTCGAAGAAGGAGGGGTATATTGTTTTGCAGATGGTCAATCGGTCGGTCGGAATGTAGACCAATCCATTTCCGGATTATAACTCAAGAACGCTTGGGCCTAGGATCATGAAAATTGATAGGGAGGTTGTTCATCATCAGTAGATGACCCCTATTGATTTTGAGGTCTGTATATCAAAGGTCAAGGTCACAGTGACCCTGAATAGTAAAACGGTTTCCAGATGATAACTCAAGAACGCTTAGGCCTAGGGTCACGAAAGTTGATAGGGAGGTTGGTCATGACCAGCAGATGACCATATTAATTTTGAGTTCAGTATGTCAAAGGTCAAGATCACAGTGACCAGGAACACTAAAATGGTTTCCAGGCAATAACTCAAGAACGCTTGAGCCTAGTTTCAGGAAAATTGATAGTTAGGTTGGCCATGACCAGCAGATGACCCTTATTGATTTGGAGGTCATTAGGTCAAAGGTCAAGGTCACATTGGCCAGGAACAGTAAAACGGTTTCTGATCTTCTTGTCCAAAACCATAGGGCCTAGGGCTTTGATATTTGGTATGTAGCAAAATCTAGTGGTCCTCTACTAAGATTTTTCAAATTATTCCCCTAGGGTCAAATATGGCTCCGCCCTGGGGGTCACATGGTTTACATAGACTTATATAGGGAAAAACTTTGAAAATCTTCTTGTCCAAACCACAAAGACTATGGCTTTGATATTTTGTAATGTAGCATCATTTAGTGGTTCTCTACCAAGTTTGTTCAAATTATCCCTCTAGGGTCAAAAATGGCCCCGCCCAGGGGTCATATGGTTCATATAAACTTATATAGGGAAAAACTTAGAATCTTCATGTCCATAACTTACATCATTCAAATTTGGACCACATGTATAGTTTTGAGTGGCAAGATGAACCTTGACATGAGCTGACCTTGATCTTGACCTAGTGACCTACTTTCACATTCCTGTAGCTACGGCCTTCAAATTTGGACCACATGCATAGGTTTGTGTACCGAAAAAAACTTTGACCTTATTATTGACCTAGTGACCTACTTTCACATTTTTGAAGGTACAGGCTTCAAATTTGGACCACATGCATAGTTTTTTGTTCCAAAATAGAATTTGACCTTGATTTTGACCTAGTGAATTACTTTAACATTTCTCAAGCTACAGCCTTCAGATTTGAACCACAAGCATAGTTTTGTGTACTAAAATGAACTTTGATCTTGAGATTGACCTAGTGACCTACTTTCACATTTCTGAAGGTACAGGCTTCAAATTTGGACCACTTGCATAGTTTTGTGTTCCGAAATAAAATTTGACCTTGATTTTGACCTAGTGACCTACTTTCGCATTTCTCAAGCTACAGCCTTCAAATTTGAATCACATGCATAGTTTTGTGTACCGAAATGAACTTTGATCTTGAGATTGACCTAGTGACCTACTTCCACATTTTTGAAGCTACAGGCTTCAACCGCTTCGGTAGCCTAGTGGTAGGGCATCCGCTTCGAGTGCGGGAGGTCGTGGGTACGATCCCTGGCCGCGTCATACCAAAGACGTAAAAAATGGTACTAGTAGCTTCCTCGCTTGGCGCTCAGCATTAAGAGGGTAGTGCTAGGACTGGTCAGCCCGGTGTCAGTATAATGTGATTGGGTGGGGTATCATGTCACGTGTCTACGGAGTGATATTCCAGTGAGGCAGCACTATAAAGTTGGGAATTGTGCTCACTGCTACAAGTAGGCACTGTCGTTTATATGACTGAAAAATTGTTGAAAAATACGTTAAACCTCGAACACACACACACACACACACACACACACACGCATGCATATTTTTGTGTTCTGAATTGAAATTTGACATTGATTTTTACCTATTACCTACTTTCACATTTCTCAAGCTACAGCCTCCAAATTTGAAGCACATGCATAGTTCTGTCTACCAAAATTAACTTTGACCTTGGAATTTGTTCTAGTGACCTGCCTTTCACATTTCTCAAGCCACAGCTTTCAAATTTGGACCACATACACATTGGTCTGTACCGAAATGAAATTTGACCTTGATTTTGACCTTGAGCTAGTCTTGAAATTTGGAACATTCAAAAATGGCTCAGTGGATGGCGCCAAGATCACTCTGTAATCTCTTGTTAGGTTAATAGGTTAAAGGTCAAGGTCAGATTAAACCAGAATGGTAGAACTTTTGTTTACAGTGAGCATATAATTTCTGTTCCTTGTGCAATTACTGAATGCATCAAGGGGGGCATTTCGTGTTCGACGAGCTCTTGTTCACATTAAAAATAATGTGAAGCTTTACTTCTATATATATATATATAAAATAGAAAATGTATGTTTGTTTTACTCTGTAGTGAAAATGCAATAAAAGATGTGTTAGATATTAAATTGTCTATTTAAACAGAGAATAAGAAGAACAGAGGAGAAATGCTATGGGCATGATATTATTGGAGGCTTTGTGTTTACAATACTCAATCTGGACTTTGATTATGTACGTAAGGATCTGAGGCACAGACGATATGCTGTGGAGTCGGAGGATGAGGCTAGAGTATGAATATAACATTACATTATTATAACACAGTCTGCATTGTTGCCAAACCTGAACCACTTGTGCTCCTACAAAGTGGGAGAACGATGCATATAGAACTGTCATTGTCTATATTTCCAGTTTTGCACAATATTTGCACTAATTTATGAACATCATACATATATACCTCAAATCTTACATGCCAAATTTCTCATTCAGTATCGGATGGAGTGGTGTCAAACATTTACAGTTAACTACCAAAGAGGTTCATTTAAAATAGACTTTTTTACACACCATGAATTATGTCCCATTGTTAATCTAAAAAAAATCATTTTAAACAGAGTTTTTAATCACTGCAAATGAAGCTGAGGTCGGGGTGTATTTGGGAGTTATCTCACTGTTGGTTGGCTAGTTGATTTATTCTTTGCAAAATATTTGTGGCACTAACATTCTCCACAAGGGACTACAATGAAATTTCATACACTTGATCAACATGAAGTGGTAGGTGTGCATGACAGTTGCTTTTGGGGTCAGTTTAAGCATTGCAGAGTTCTGCACCCTAAAACATATACACTGGCATTATTGGTATTTGGGAGTTTGTGGCATGAATTACTTCAACAGTTTTTTGTGGGTTCCAATGCAATTTTATACACATTTTCACCTTGAAGTGTTTGTCTAAGTGAGGTTTACTTAGAATTTCAGATTAAAATTTTTTATGCACTTTCACTCTATTTAGATTATTACTGAATACATGTAGTTTTCATTCATACTCAAAATAGTTGTTACTCTTCAACATACAAATTATATGCAACATGATACATAACTCTGAGAATGATATTTCATGAATTATGCCCCTGTTTACTTAGAATTTAAGATTTTTTTAAATTTGTTGCTCTCAGTTCTGAATGGACCTGATTTTGACCATTACCATTATCTACATTGTCTATGACAAGAGCAGTAACTCTGGCACCAATCTTTTATAGATTATGTCCCCTCATTTCTGATTGCAGTATTCAGCAATGAAATATATTGTCTCCTCTGACAGTTTTGCTCAAATTGTTATCATGGTAATAATTTCAGCTGCACTTAATCTGGTTTCATTTTCAAGTCGCCACAATTAAAGCTACCTTTTTATGGTTATGAGTTTACACTTTTTGTTTTCAGAGGTTTGAATTACTTTCATCACTTCATATAAAGTCTGACAGAGTGGAAAAGGACCAAATGCAGGTACTGCTTTTATCATTTTCTCCATTTTGTTATGTTTCACATGAACATATTGAAATACTTCGCAATTGCAGTATATAAACAAAGTGTCTCTCTTTTGTAACCGTAGCAACTAAGATTCCAAAGGAAGAACAAGAATTGCAGAAATCGGAGCAAGTTGTTTATTCAGTAATATGTAAGGGAGGCTAATCAACTTCGACTAGGCTGATTAAAAATGATTCGTCATATGGAAACTTGTTTTGATTGGCTAATTCACAGACATCTGTGTCATGCTGAAGGTGTTTTTTTTCCCTCACAAATCTGTTACATAGTTGCTGTTGCATATATATGTTAGAACCAGGAAGAAACAAAAATTTATTGGTCAACAAAATCTTGCTTCCATCTCAGCTGGTACCGGAATTGTGTATTAATTGATTTTAAATAATTTTTCCAGTGTTTGAAGTGTCACCATGATTTTGAAGTGGGTTCTCAAGAATCAACAGATTTAATTAAATGCCCAAAATGTGCCAGTAAAATGCTGATCAAGTCAGAAACAGTAAAAGTTTCCTCATCAATGAATGAGAAAACAGGTGAAAAATCAGTTGAATCATCGTTAGAGGTTGAAAGAGGGACAGAAAACAAGTAAGTGTTCATTTTTAGCTCACCTGTCACATAGTGACAAGGTGAGCTTTTGTGATCACCCTTCGTCCGTCGTCCGTCCGTGCGTCCGTCAACAATTTCTTGTCTGCACGATAGTGGTTTCATTTATGATTTTATTTTAACCAAACTTGCACACAACTTGTATCACCATAAGATCTCGGTTCCTTTCTTGAACTGGCCAGATCCCATTATGGGTTCCAGAGTTATGGCCTCTGAAAGGGCCAAAATTAGCTATTTTGACCTTGTCTGGACAGTAGCAGCTTTATTTCTATTTTTGATTTTTACCAAACTGGCACACAACTTGTATCACCATAAGATCTTGGTTCCTTTCTTGAACTGGCGAGATTCCCTTATGGGTTCCAGAGTTATGGCCCCTGAAAGGGCCAGAATTAGCTATTTTGACCTTGTCTGCACTTTAGCAGCTTCATTTATGATTTTATTTCAACCAGACTTGCACACAACTTGTATCACCATAAGATCTTGGTTCCTTTCTTCAACTGGCGAGATTCCATTATGGGTTCCAGAGTTATGGCCCCTGAAAGGGCCAGAATCAGCTATTTTGACCTTGTCTGCACAATAGCAGCTTCATTTATGATTTGAATTTAATCAAACTTGCACAAAACTTGTGTCACCATAAGATTTCGGTCCCTTTTTTAAACTGGCCAGATCCCTTAATGGGTTCCAGAGTTATGGCCCCTGAAAGGGCCAAAATTAGCTATTTTGACCTTGTCTGCACAATAGCAGCTTCATTTATGATTTGATTTTAACCAAACTTGCACACAACTTGTATTACCACAAGATCTTGGTTCCTTTCTTGAACTGGCCAGATTCCATCATGGGTTCCAGAGTTATGGCCCCTTAAAGGTCCAAAATTGGCTATTTTGGCTTTTGCAGCCATATAGAGACTTCATTTATGGTTTTATTTGATACAAACTTCCAAAATATCTTCAACAACAATAAATCTTGGATTCCATGACAAATCAGATCCAATCGTAGGTTCCAGAGTTATTTTATATCTGATTACCTCCCCTGATTGTAATCAAAATGGATTTTTATCAGTAAGTACTTATAAGACTTATTTGAAATTTCATTATAATTGTCATTAGTTGGACTGAGCCAATCAGGGTAGATAACTATGGACTGATTTTATGTCCAATTACCTCCCTTTATTTCAAATTAAAATGGGTATATCTCCGTAACTAATGAAGATACTGATCTGAAATTTCATTTATGTCAACAGATTTATTTGGCAGATCCTTCTTTTGTTCACTTGCAATAATTTGTTTTTTAATTACTTCCCTTTTACGTTACTATAAATAGCTTATTTTTAGTAACTTTTTTATTATTGGCCGTAGGGAAAAACCGAGACCACTTTTCTGTGGTACGACATGGATGGTACCTCTAATTTTTAGGTGTATTTTGACATATCTGTACCTTGTAAGAATTTTTTTTTTCTTTTTGGTTAAATTTCTTCCCTTTGTTGTTCCTGTCCTTTGGACTTAGATATTTTTTCTGAGGACCTTCTTGTCCTCAAGTGCAATGATAACAGGTGAGCGATATAGGGCCATCATGGCCCTCTTGTTATTGAGGTTGGTAGCCAGAAAATTGCAAACATAGAACTATAAACTGCTCCAACTGTTCTTGCCATAATTTTTATAGCTGTTGCTTAAAGGTTAAAATTTTATGGCACAGTGTGCCCAGTTTGAATTCATCTTCTGAACTAATCCTTTAAGCATCAAACCTTACTTAAGGATTGGTCTTAGTAAAGGACATATTGTGGCGACCTTGGGAGTATTATAAAATTTGTTTGTTTCGGTAGCGTAATATGGAGGTTTTCATTATTTGAAATTCTTATAAAACTGACATCAAAACAACACAAGTTTCCATTTTAATCATATTTTACTCTTGCAATGATTTAATCATCTATAAGATATGTAAAAGAATTAATTCTCCTCAAATATATCAACTGAATCATTCAAATCCAAATTTCAATAGTCTACAACTGTATATCAGTAATACTATAATAAATATCAGTTAATTACCATAAATGCTATTTGAGGTAAAATCCTTTAATCTTGATTGAACTATTCTTTTCAGTTCTAAAAATAGCCAAAGTGTAAGCCAAAATATTTATTAGTTAAATCAAATAACTAAATATAAGTTTCAGTTTTCCTGACTGTTCTGCCAGCTTCTGCTGAAATCTGTGCTTATATACCCTTCGCCCCCTCCCTGGCAGAATCCAGCGAGCGGTGTAAAAATCGCAGAAAAGCTCAGAATCCCGCAGGACTGCAGAATCTCCGGCAGAATTCCGCTGAATTCTGCCGGTAAATAAATCACAGTTTTAAAGAAATCTTGAATGAAACATAATAAGATTTTACCCCAAATCAATGCACAAATACATTATTAATCAGTACCTAAAATATCATAAAGATCAGGGTCTTGTAACTTAATAAATCTTCACATGTTTTTGATCAGTGGTAAATGTAAACAAAACATCCCAATGTTTACTATAGACGACCTACTTAGTGACGTAATTTACAGAGGGCCACCTACATTAACCAGTACACACTATACATGTCTTAAACATCTAACATGTGAAATAAAAGTTTACGGCTTAAATAAATGGATTTATAGGATATTAGGTAGGTAAACATTGAGATTTATCATTTAACTATACAAGGATACAGACTATCCTGCATGACTATTTAACAGTAATGATTTAAACTCCTAAAACATACTATGTTTACATGTACATACCCCACCCATGTTCATAACAAAGCGGGAATTTCAACTTGCAAACATTTATACAGATTAATACATATTTCAGTATCAATACATTTGATAACAGTGAGACTAGGAAATACTGACAATACCTAGGGGTTACATTACCTCCCCCTTAAATAAACTTTTGTGTCCTCACAAAACGCTTAAGAAAACGGTGCAGCTGATAGAAGTGTTCTTACAGTAAATTTTTCTCAATGTCTTAAGATACTGCAATCTCTGATATAACAATTTAACTTATCTTATAACATTACTTACATCACAGAATAAAGGTAACTGATACATATTACAACAATATGTATTTATGAGTTAATAACAACAATACTTTTAAAATAACAATAACATTATGATATAACAATTAGAAAATTTAATACAAATGTTTATTAACATGTACTTAGTAATATAGTGAAATCAGGCAAATATAAGAATTAGCTTGATTAGTAATTTTATACTACCTTAAATAAACTTTAACAATGTTTGAGCAACAATATGGTTAAAATGTAACAAACTGTAACAAATCTGTAAGAACCATTAACAATTTTATTACGCAAAGTCTTAAAGTACTAAATACTGGTAAAATCTCAACAGTCAGCATTTGCGTTAACAACTTATTAACCTTAAGTGTAAGCATAAACATAAGTATATCATTAAAATGTATCAGTACATTAATACCTGAAGACCACATAACAGATAACAAATATAATTGAACATCATAAAATATATTCAAGATCATGCAATATATCATAAAATACATCATTATGCAAATATCAATTGTCAATTTTGCAATTGTTCAGCTAATATTCAATGTGTAAAGTAAGTCCATGGTAATTTACACTTAAACATATTTTCCATACTACAAATAAAAAGCATTGTAGCTGTGCATTGGCCTTAATGCTAAATGCATAGGCTGAATCCTTATGTTTGGAAACTTGACTAGACAACAAGTGTTTAAGGATTTTGAATTTTCATTATCACCATTAGTATCAATACAATAATAGGTATAACATATATCCCATGAAGTTCACTCAAGTAAAAAAAAAATATGGCATTCATGTGGCATATGCACTACAGAGTAAAATTAATAGCAACGACAGCATTCACAATGCTAAATACATATAAACAACAACTGGTAATATATTTCATGAAAATTACAATTAATTACTGAACTAATTTCAGTGTGGCCTTCACAAAACAAGGGTTATCTTTTACCCTATAACAAACACAAGTTAGCATCCCAAGTGTTTAAATTCTGCCTGCCATTTCCTTTAGCATTTATGCTAAATACTATTAATGTTATTCATTTGACTTTAGATATCTCTATACAATAACACTTATAATTTCCATATATCATAGATATTTACTATTGGTATATTTAATACCATTATTCTTAAGTACATCCATAAATTTTATATCAGCTAAATACTGTATATCAAACTCTTGGTACATATTTGTATCACCTTACTTGTACAAACTGTATTTCACAGATGTTTTCCTATTAGTATGCTTAATATGCTATCAAGCTGAAGTACATTCACTTGTCAGTAAATAATAATACCAGTAAAAAACTGTATATAGACTCTCAATACATACTTGTATTCATATTACTTGTACAATCTGTATCTCACAAATGTTTTACTAATTGTTAGCTAAAGTGAATAACTTTATACAACATTATGAATTTTGTTACAGTGAATTACTGTATAGATTCTCATTACATACTTGTATTCATATTACTTGTACAATTTGTATTTCACAAACACTTTACTATGAATGTGCTTAATATGCTGTTAAGCTAAAGTACAGTCATTTGTACTCATCCATAAATAATATACAAATAAGATACTGTATAGTTTCTCAATACATACTTGTATTCGTATTACTTGTACAATCTGTATTCCACAAACATTTTACTATTACTATGCTTAATATACCATTAAGCTAATATTTGTGCTAAACTATAAATTTTGTACCAGTAAAATACTTATTCTGAGATATCAATATTCATTTTACTTAAAACCTAATGTGTGTGTTTAGTCTGTGGTATGGCTGTTCATGAATGTTTGGTATTCTTATGTTGTGACTGTGCTTGTTCTTGTGAATATATGTAGGTTTCTGTGCAAGGTAATTTGACTGAAAGTATGGTCTGTGCGTGAGAATGTGGTTATCTGATCTGTGAGTGATACTGTGATTGTCTGATCTATATGTGTGACTGGGATTGTCTGATCTGTGTGTGAGACTGTGATTGTTTGATCTGTGTGTGAGACTGTGATTGTTTGAATTTTGTGTGAGAATGTGATTGTCTGTCTGTGTTTGTTGATCTTTATGAGTTGAGAGCCAACATTTTTTGTCACACTTGTCATTTAGTACTCTAACTTCATTAACTAATTCACCCATTGCTAAACCCATCGTGTACATCTCTTTCCGAAGAAAGGCAACTTCTTCTTTTAACTTATGTATAGAAGAATCACTCTGTGGACAATCTGCACAAGATGATGATGACTCTGACAGAGTGTCTTTAACAATAAATACTGGACTCTTTGTTGGAGCCAAAACCGGCATACCATGCATAGAAGCTGTGATTGAAAAAGGTGATGGCTGGTACCCAAATGTAACCCCTAGGTATTGTCAGTATTTCCTAGTCTCACTGTTATCAAATGTATTGATACTGAAATATGTATTAATCTGTATAAATGTTTGCAAGTTGAAATTCCCGCTTTGTTATGAACATGGGTGGGGTATGTACATGTAAACATAGTATGTTTTAGGAGTTTAAATCATTACTGTTAAATAGTCATGCAGGATAGTCTGTATCCTTGTATAGTTAAATGATAAATCTCAATGTTTACCTACCTAATATCCTATAAATCCATTTATTTAAGCCGTAAACTTTTATTTCACATGTTAGATGTTTAAGACATGTATAGTGTGTACTGGTTAATGTAGGTGGCGCTCTGTAAATTACGTCACTAAGTAGGTCGTCTATAGTAAACATTGGGATGTTTTGTTTACATTTACCACTGATCAAAAACATGTGAAGATTTATTAAGTTACAAGACCCTGATCTTTATGATATTTTAGGTACTGATTAATAATGTATTTGTGCATTGATTTGGGGTAAAATCTTATTATGTTTCATTCAAGATTTCTTTAAAACTGTGATTTATTTACCGGCAGAATTCAGCGGAATTCTGCCGGAGATTCTGCAGTCCTGCGGGATTCTGAGCTTTTCTGCGATTTTTACGCCGCTCGCTGGATTCTGCCAGGGAGGGGGCGAAGGGTATATAAGCACAGATTTCAGCAGAAGCTGGCAGAACAGTCAGGAAAACTGAAACTTATATTTAGTTATTTGATTTAACTAATAAATATTTTGGCTTACACTTTGGCTATTTTTAGAACTGAAAAGAATAGTTCAATCAAGATTAAAGGATTTTACCTCAAATAGCATTTATGGTAATTAACTGATATTTATTATAGTATTACTGATATACAGTTGTAGACTATTGAAATTTGGATTTGAATGATTCAGTTGATATATTTGAGGAGAATTAATTCTTTTACATATCTTATAGATGATTAAATCATTGCAAGAGTAAAATATGATTGAAATGGAAACTTGTGTTGTTTTGATGTCAGTTTTATAAGAATTTCAAATAATGAAAACCTCCATATTACGCTACCGAAACAAACAAATTTTATAATACTCCCAAGGTCGCCACAATATATCTTTTGTATATAGAAAGGTACCCAAAAGGTCAAGATCTTGTAGGTCAGAAATGTATAAATGTTAGTTTAAGCTTTATGGCATAGTTCTCAGTTTCACCATTTCTTCTTGGCTTCACCTGTAATCACAAACCTTCACATGAGTACCTGTTTAACTTTTAGTCTGCTAAATTTCTAAATGGACTGGTCCATCATTCAGTTTTGGCAGTACCATTTATCATTCTAAGGGGTGTTCACTGGAAATTTACTGACTGAATAGCGAACAGTGCAGACCATGATCAGCCTGCACGGATGTGCAGGCTGATCTTGATTTGCACTGGTCACAAAGGCAGAATCACTTGCTGCCAGCAGGCTAAAGGTTAAGGATCCTGTTGTCTTCGAGTTAAAGTTTTAGGGAAAAGTGGTTCTTATTGAGTAGGAAGATAGCTTTTGGTTTAAGGACACTAGTCTCTAAATAAAAGTTTTAAGGCATGGCAGTGTATATTTGGAAGATAGCTTTTGTTTTAAGGATCTTTTTTGCCTTTAAGTTAAAGTTCTAAGACATAGTTCTGTCATTTGCGATATCCTTTTAATAGTAGCTACTTAACAATTTGCCATGTTAAAAGAATATCCTTGATTTGTGACAGCTGTTAATTGTTTGTAATAAATTCTTTGCTCTGCTAGTAATAGCAGATACCGTAGAGAATAATAGATTTAATAATACTTAATGTATGGTTTTATATCCCATAGTAATCCCACTGTCTTTTTTTGTTAGCTTGTTGGTCCATCCCAAACAATTCCTGTGTCAGCCGTAATAATTCAGGGGATTGCGACAAAACTTTACACAAACATTAAGCATGATCAGAATGGGCTCAAGAGTCAGATCTACCTCCAAGGTCAAGGTCTTTTTTCATTCATTTCATACAAGGGACATCTATAGTTGATAATTCATATACATTTCTGTTTTACAAACTACTGATACTGTGAATTACGGTACATCTGGAGGTTGCTCTATAGGTATTTGTACATTGCAGATCCAAAATCTGGCGTCGTTCAACAGTTCGGAGAAGTAGAAGAGGTCGTGAACCTGTTAAAGATGATGCATTTGATGAAACAGACTCCAGTGTAGTGGACAGCATCGAGATCCCTGAGAAATCAAGTTTAGCTGACAGATATAGTAAGTACAGTGAAAATTTGATATTTTCTATGTCTCTGTTACCATGGTTACAGCAAATTTTCAGATAGGATTATATTTCACAATATTTACATGTACAGTTTTAATGTGAGGATCTCTACTAAAGTAAATTCTACTTTATATTGTCAAATCTGCAGTATTATTGGTTAAGAAATAATAAATCTGTTCCTATATTTTATCAGTTAATAAAATATGGGCAGGAGTTTGGATGCGTAATAATTAAATCACGAGTGCATAGCACGAGTGATTTAATTATTCGCATCCAAACGACTGACCATGTTTTATTAATTGATAAAATTATTGGAACATATTTATTATTTTGATTCTAACAATGCAAATACTTCGCATTTTACAGTACTACATTTTCAGCGTAGTACGTCATTCGGGTCATATGCTGTTACAATTTACCCCCTATGGTTAGAAAGAGTTGCATAGCCAATGGAACGTATAGATATTTGTTTCTTTTTATCAGAATTTTGAGAAGTATTTATGAATTAGCAATCTAACAGCTCGAAAACTAATTATGAAGAGAATCATCAAATTAGTCGAGTTGACCCTGTGTTACAAGTTACGAGCTTAACTTTATATGACGTCACATCATTATGACGTCATACTTTATGTCATACATTTATGACGTCACCGCTGAATCTTAATTAAGCTAATTGAATTCACTCGTAGAGATCAAAACGTGTTTTACGGTCCTACACATAAGTCAGTATGACTTTTTATCATATTTGTGTTTTTGAAATGCTGTTTTCAACCGTTTGGCCCTTAAATAATTCGTATGTAATGGAACTGAAGTAGGATCTCTTATGCCACAATCATAGGGGGTGAAATGTAACAGCCAACCATATTTTATCGTAGATTCATGTATAGGCGATTTCGCTATATGTTTATATAGCAATTGCTGCAGATCGTGTTAGAATTTTCCATAATACATTAAGTATATTCATGGAGTGTGAGAAATATCAGAATTAATACTGAATGAGTCATTTAGCTCAACCTTGTATTCACTTGTATAAACTGTTGTATATATACCAGGAGTGAATACATAATTTCAGGCCTTGGAAGTAGTTTAAAAGATCATGTTGATCAGTTGATACCAGTGATGCTACCTGGTCTGTCTACAAATGGAAATACACAAGGTAAGGTTTGTATTTTTAAAAACAAAAAAAAACTCCTGAAGAAGGTCTAGTATTGACCAAAACGTGGAGCAAAAAATATAATTAGACCGTCAACCATTAGGTTTTCATTCTATTTAGCTTCTCTTACATATTCTTAAAAATGAATTCATGTGAACTTGATTCTAAAGTTTAAATTATTTGAACAGAGGGGATTTTATTTGTAAACTTATTTACTTTGAAAAATAAGTAATGTTAGGTTACTTAACATTGTTTTGTTTAGTAATCAATATATTTGGACAGGTACCCATTCAAAGAAACACATTCTTGGATGATACCTTTTATGGGATAGATACAACCTGATATAACCTGATGAAGGTATTCTAAATACCGAAACCCGAAGTTAAATTAAATAACAGTCTTATACTTTTCTGCTGTTTGAGCGTGTTGTTCTCCCCTCCCACCCTTGTACTTTTAGTTCGGATAGAGACAAGTCCAAATATATCCTGTATGGACATAACAATGTTGAATAATCTTTTTAATCTATGTTTATATTTATCACTAAAGATGGATAACAGTCAGAAGGACATAGTTCTATTAATTGCATAAGAAAACATTACATCAAGTATCTATTGTTGTTGATATTCATAAGGTTACATTTATCGGTCAGTGGCTTTTATCATTTAGTTAACAAGGAGATTTGAGTCAAAGTTTTTTAATTGACCAGTGTGGAATATATTGTATACAATATGGAAACATAGTGGATGGTCACATGGTACAAATGCTGATTTGAAGAGAGAAATAAGTTTTTAGTAATACAATTATATGAGCCACGCCATGAGAAAACCAACTTAGTGCGTTTGCGACCACATGGATCCAGACCAGCCAGTCTGGTCAGGATCCATGCTGTTCGCTTTCAAAGCCTATTGCAATTAGAGAAACTGCGAGCGAACAGCATGGATCCTGACCAGACTGCGGGGATGCGCAGGCTGGTCTGGATCCATGCTGGTTGCAAAGCCACTATGTTGGTTTTCTCATGGCGTGGCTTGTATCTTGTTTTGCACATGTCAGTCGATTAATCTTGGTTTTCAAATCAGTAAGTAGGGTATGGCATTAAACTTCATATCATAATTTTCTTTTGTCAGCAGATAACTCCTATTGTTTTGTAGTCAGTAGGTCGAAGGTCTGTGTCACAGAAATATAAATGGAAAACACTTGGGCATATAGCCTACAAAATTTAAAGGATGGCTGATTAAGTCAATAGTTGAACATTATTATTTTAGGGTTTAGCAGGTCAAAGGTTAGGTCAGTAGTGATCTTGAGGCTGAAGAACACTTGGGCTTGTTGCTGTCAAACTCTGTTGATTATGAGTGTATTTTTTGTGTAGATGACTACTGTTGTTTTCAAGGTCAGTAGGTCAAAGGTCATCAAGGTTACAGTCCCCTCAAGACTCATAATGGTTTCTACTCAGTAATTGGAGAACACTTGGTCTATGGTTGTCAGAGTTAATAGGATGATTGCCTTTTGTCACAAGATGACTGGTTCAATACTTCAGAGGTCAAGGTCACAGTGACTTTTAGATCTGAAAAATAATTCCAGAATGTTTGAGCCTATGACCTTTAACTTCAATATGACGAGTGGTTATTGTCGATAAATTAACCTCTATCATTAACATGGTTATAAAGTCAGAGGTCAAGGTCATAGAATAAAATAATACATACCCGATTACATCTGACAGGTCATACAAATAGCTTTTATTAGCTCTTCATTAATAGATTTTTACTTGCTTATGTAATTAAATCTTTCGTTGTTTCACACAGCTGAGTCAGAAACAAAAGAAGAACTCTCAGCAACCTCTGGGTGTGAACAGACAAACAGCCAGTCAGTGACAGAAATTTCTTCACTTAAGAATAATTCATCATGGTCAGACGTACGAAAATCTGGTGCTTATAAATCAGGTCCCCGAGATAGCGTGTCGTCTGTGGAGAGTGACATTACTGTGCTTGTTGGAAATTCAACCAGTCGTGGAAGTATTGCTGTTATATCAGAATCCAGTAACGAACTTCTCAGAACTTCGGCCACAAATTTAGGACAAAATACTAGGGATAAAAGTGGTGACAATGGTCATGTGACTTCAGGCAATAACATTGTAACAAATAATACAGGTATTAGTGGGACAAAAGAAGGGCAGTTAACTCCAGTTGGTTCCCCACTTACTAACAGTGTATGCTCCAGCATGGTATCTAGTGTATATGAGAATACTCTAGCTGGTAGCGGGGAGGACGCTACTTCCACGAAAAATGGTGCTAAAGTTATTGAAGCAAGTCTGAATGAAGATGATATTGCAGAATCTGTGCCAATTAGACGTTCAAAAAGTGGCAAAAATGGCAGGCGATCAAATCACAGAAATGTTACTATTTATGATCAAGATTTAAGTGTGGGACAGTTTGACAGTAATGTCTCCGCTACAGTACAAGATGCAGTAAGCAAATCTGGTAGTAGGGAAGCAAGCATTTATGATACTTCTGATGCTTCTGAAAAAGACAGTACAAAATTTGAAGATGCTCATGAGTCTAGTGGTCCGTCTATCTATGACACAGCAGTGTCTGATGATAGCATAGAGACAAGTCATGATGACTCAGCAGATTTGCTTTATTCTAGAAGGTCACATGATGACTCTTTAACCAATCAGCTTTTGTCTGGACATTCATCTCCACTGAGAAGAAAAGGAAGTTCAAGGTCAAGAAGTAGGAGTAGAAGTAGGTCAAGAAACAGAAGTGCAATATATGTAGAAGAAAAAGTAGAGTATGAGGCTGAGGATAAAAATAACAGTGCCAACATCCCAGAATTTCCTTCAGAACTTTCACCAATTAAAAGGTCAAGGTCATCAAGACAGTCAGCCAAAAATCGAAGTGCTTTATATGTTGGTAACAATAGTGAAATCTCAGATAAAGAAAACCAGTCTACAGAGACATCACCACAGTCTGCTCAGAATTTAAATGAAACTGACAAAGTCAGTGAAATAAGTCAGGAATCATCATCTAGTGTTCAGTTGCCATGGGAACAAAGTGGGAACCAGTCACCTGAGAAAAGTAGGAGAGATGAAAGTTTGAACCATGATGAATTTGTTAACATTGACCATAAGTAAGTAGTGTGTTAAAGAACTTTAAAGTTGATATATGGAACTTAATGAAGTATATTTGTTACAAATAATGTTAGGAAATAATAATGACAGGAAAAATGAATTGGAAAATTAGATTTATTTCTTTATGACAAAAGTTTTTGCAATTTCTTTTGGTAGCCAGCTTGATTTGTACTATTGGGAGAGCAAAGAACTACTGGTACCTCAGTCAAGAGGTAGAGAGTTCAGTCCTTGGGCAAGGATATTGTTCTTATTGATGGTATAGCAGAAGACAACATGTCTAAAGTCATTCTCCATCTCTGATTCATGCCAGTTACTTGCAGAGATGAGTCTCAAAATTCTTGCATCTGACTGGTTGATTTTGAGCTCAGTCTTAAAATTGACCAATGGCAAAGCTGAAGACTGAGACTGATCTCCAAACTCAGTTTGGCACAAACGATCAATCTCTTGAACAAATTTCTGTATGCATGTAGAGTTTGAGCGAACAAAGTTGGACTGTATCTACATAATTGAGCCGTGCCATGGGAAAACCAACATAGTGGGTTTGCGACCAGCATGGATCCAGACCAGCCTGCGCATCCGCGCAGTCTGGTCAGGATCCATGCTGTTCGCTAACAGTTTCTTTAATTGCAATAGGCTTTGAAAGCGAACAGCATGGATCCTGACCAGACTGCACGGATGCGCAGGCTGGTCTGGATCCATGCTGGTCGCAAACCCACTATGTTGATTTTCCCATGGCACGGCTCATATATATTAGTCTTGAGAGCACATTTAAAAGATATTATTTGTTTATTTGTTTACAGTATTAAACTCCATTTGGAGTTACAAGTGTTCAAAGCAGAAGAGACAGCTCAGTGTGCAATCCAGGTTAGTTAGCTTATGTAACATTGCACAGTACCCATAATGGGCGATCATAAAAACTATTAGGGGGACTACTAACTACACAGCTTGACAAATACAAAGTAATTACACAATTTTAAGAATATTGATTTTATTGATGAAACGAATATTTACCAATTCAGTTTTTTTGACAGAAAATAGAATGAAACAAACGTACAAGTGTTTTCCCCTACAGCTAAATCTTAGGTAAAATGATATTCTTTTTTTTTTTTTTTTTTTTTTTTTTTATGGGCATATATTTATATATTTTATTCCACAAATCACACACATATAATAACATACAAGCTCTATGGCTTTTGAAAAGACTACATTAACAATGTTTGTTATGGAACTACTTAAAATATCATAACCTTACATACTACCTCTTATTAAATTTTTTATATAAAGACAGCTAAATTTCTATATGGACGTAATTCTCCAATCTTGGGCGGAGTACCATATTAATAAGTATTCTAATGGGTAATTAACCAAAAAAGGTACTGGCTGAATAGAGATCAATGCAAACACCCACCAGACTGCACCATATTCTAAGGGGTATTTACCAAAAAGGTACTGGCTGAATAGAGATCAATGCAAATAACCATCTGACTGCACCATATTCTAAGGGGTATTTACCTAAAAAGGTACTAGCTGAATAGAGATCAACGCAAATAGCCATCAGACTGCACCATATTCTAAGGGGTATTTACCAAAAAAGTACTAGCTGAATAGAGATCAATGCAAATAACCATCAGACTGCACCATCTTCTAAGGGGTATTTACCAAAAAAGGTACTGGCTGAATAGAGATCAATGCAAATAACCATCAGACTGCACCATATTCTAAGGAGTATTTACCAAAAAAGGTACTGGCTGAATAGACATCAATGCAAATAACCATCAGACTGCACCATATTCTAAGGGGTATTTACCAAAAAAAAAAAAGGTACTGGCTGAATAGAGATCAATGCAAATGCCCATCAGATTGCACCATGCTGGACGCTGTTGGCTCCACACCCGCAACCAGTGTAGATCACAATCAGCCTGCACATCCATGCAGTCCGACAATGCTCTACACAGCCAGCAAAGGTAAAACCAACCGCGCCAAGCTAGGCAATGGTTAAGATGTAAACCAAAAATATGTATTTTCAAGCAACCAGTAAGGGAGATACTAAATTATAAAATAAGTTCTTTATTATTAGACATTAATTTGTTATAAATGGTGAAAGGAGAATGATAAACATTAAAGTTGCTTTTATCTAAGAGATAATAGTAAAGCATTTCAAACTAGGCAATTTCCATATTACTTTTGACAGATCTTAATGTTAATTTTTTATGAATAAATGTCTACCCAATTTTTACACAAAAAAGAACGGACAACATACATACACACATAAACAAGACAGTACACTACAACAGTAAAAGGATACCACTACTTCTGTCAATTTATGATATAGGAAGACATATAAGGGCGAAAAAAAAAACAACACATAAATAAACATGTTATAAAGGAGACAAGATCAGTGAGAGTCTGTTGCAAGACTCATTTACAAAGTAAAATGGAGCCTTGAACAAGGTGGAAAACAAAAAGCAAACTATAAGTACTGGAGGTGAAAAAAGGGAGAAAAAAAAAATAGATGAACAGAAAAAGTTCAGTGCAGCGCTGGAAAAAGATAATAGACTCTAAATATGTAATTAATCTCTATTCAAAAGCAAAGAAGCATATTCACTCCATATTTCTCTGAATTTATTTAATTTATTATCTTTTTTGGCATTAAACATCTCTGTCTTCAATAGAAATTCCACTTCGGTTCTGAACATCACTATATTTGGAAATATATTATTCATTCTACATTTAAATATTGTATATTTAGCCACGAAAATTAGATTTGTTGTAGCTTGACTAAATTTTTCATTTCCCAAAATCACATCCACAATAGACCAGTTTGTATTTAAATTGGTACATTTGTCCCTTAGCCATCTTTTAACATCATTCCAAAAAGCAGTAGTAAATTCACAGTCCCATAGCAGATGTTTTATAGTTTCACTTTGTCTGTTACAAAAACTGCACAAATTATTGTTTTTAATGCCCATTTTTTCTAACAAAGAGTTTGTCATAGTATTCTATGGTTTATTCTGTACTGGAACCACTGCAACTTTGAATTCTTAGTGACAATAAATGGGAGTCTATATATAGATGACCAATTAAAGTTAACATTCAGGTTTAATTCTTCACACCATTTTCTATTAGAACATGGAAACTTACTAGATTTTAGCAGTGAGTCATAAATAAATCTACAACCTTTCTTCTTACTATTGACAATTTTGACTGACAAAGGTTGTACAGGACTGTCTTCTTTTTTTGCATGATGAGGAATTCTCAGACTGTTAAGAAAACTTCTAATAGATTCTACAATATTTTGATATTGTAGGAAATTTGTGTTTATATTATGCTTATTAATAAAGTTATTAAAGGACAAAAAATTTCCATTTCCATCTAAGAAATCATTAACTAAAATAATGCCATTTCTTACAAATCTTGGAAAACAAATACTTGTTCTTCCAACTTTAAACATACTGTTATACCAGACAGGTAAGGAGCAAAATTCACTCCATGAGTTTGGGCATTGTAAGCTCAATTGTGTGAAACCTATGAACACATCTTTCCAGAACATGTTTTTGACAGTAGTTATTTTATTTTTCAAAAAATCATTTCCATATTTTGTCAAATCTTCCAGGAAAGGGTATATATCTTTCACTAGATTAAAATATTTAGTATTGTAATTAAGGTATCTTCTAATAAAATCTGGAAAGTCAAAAGCCGTTGAGAAGTCAATTAGCAAGAGCATTCCTGGTAACTGGTGTTCTTCTGTATATTGCATAACATCATACACTAACCTTATATTATCACCCATATACCTTCCTGATAAAAAGCCAGTTTGATCTTCGCTTATGAGTTTACCTAATACTGTTTTCAAACGTTGGGCAATGCTGCCTGAAGCAATTTTATAAGATACATTTAGCAAGGAAATATATTCTTTATATATCGTTTATCTTTATCACCTTTTGGTATGCAAGTTATGACCCCTTGTTTAAGAGAAACAGATAATTCTCCCGTTTCCAGAGACTGATTAATAGACCGTACCAGAAAATGACCTATATCTTTCCAGAAGAATTTAAAAAAAAAGCTGCAGTAAAACCACTGGTTCCTGGTGAGGAATCATTAGCCATTTTCTTTAGACTGGCCAACATTTCAGTGTAACTTAAATATCCTTCTAAGCTTTCTTTCTCATGTTCGCTTAACTTAGGTATATTATCATTTAACAAAATGTTGTTTAAATCAATGTTTTCAGTGTGTCTATATGAATACAAATTTTTATAGTGTTTAACTGCTTCATTCATAATTTCATTTTGGCTAGATAGTAAAGTACCAGATGATGAAAGCAGACAGTTCATTATTTTTGAAATATAATTCCTATTCTCTAGATTACAGAAATATTTAGTAGGCTTTTCTCCATCTGAAACCCATTTTGCTCTTGACCTTATAAAGACTCCTTGCATTATTTTTGATCTTAATTCAGTCAATTCAGTTTTTGTTGTCTCCAGTAAATAATAATCAATGTTATTTTGCTTCTCTATTTGGCTTATTTCACTTATTAAAATGTCTTGTCTTTTACTGTCCTGTTTCTTTTTATATGCAGAATAAGAAATAGTTTTGCCTCTTATCTCCATTAATAATGTCTCAAAAAATAATTTATCATCAATATTCAATCTTATGATTTCATTGCTTATTTCTTCTAATGGTTCATTAGAATCCTGTGTTTCTTGTGCATACCTTACTTTAATTTCTTGTATCAAGTTTTTAATTTGTGTTACATATTCAGCATCTCGGAGTAAAGATTTATTAAATTTCCAATATGATTTACCCTTTATAAATTTTCCAAACTCAATACTTAATAAAATCATTGACTGATCAGTTCTATAACCAGGTGTAATTTCTACATGATTCATATCAGTAAACAAATTCCAAAAACAAGGAAAAAATCTAGTCTAGCCTTTTTTATAGGATTCCTCTTAAACCATGTATATTGTTTTTCTTCAATATTTTGTTCTCTCCAACAGTCAATTAAATTATACTCTTCTATCATTTGGAGAACAACTTCACGGGCTTTAGGGTTATTAATATTCAAGTAATTAAAGCAATCTATATTTGGGTCTAAAACCAAATTCCAGTCACCAACAATTATAAATGGGTTCTCCAGTTGTGCAATTTTGTCTTTTATATAAGAATAAAAACCTGGGTCATCTGTATTCGGGCCATAAAGGCAAATCATGGTAAAGTTACTATTTGCTAAAAATGCATGTAAAATGATCAAGTTACCATTTTGATCTTTTTCTATACTCTTAAATTTAAACTCAAAGTTATTATTTATAAGTATCGCAACTCCTCTAGACTGACTGCTAAAGTTACTGAAATAACATTCGTAACCCCACTGTGCACGAATATATATCACTTCTTTATCTGTAAAATGTGTATCTTGTATAAAATATGTATTATGTTTTTTCCTTTTTAAGTAATTAAAAACATCCCGTCTTTTCCTACTATCCCCTAACCCTTGTACATTCATTGAAACAAATGTTATAGATTCAGTCATGTTTTAAGCATGTATTTTACATGGAAAATGTATTAAAAAGTATAATATCATTTTCTTTTGAATCTGAACCTGAGTTTTCCAGTGCTGCACTTGAGAAAAAAAAATTACAAAGAAAAAACAAAACAAAAAAAAAGACCAATTAAGCAAAGTTTCCATTTGTTTTGCTTTAGCTGTTGAAGGCTGTGTTAATTACATAAGTATTGAGTCGAGGAAAAAAGACTCTAACATAATAAAAAGACATTTACCAAGATAGTAGCACTAATAAAAAGTAATACATGTAGATCTAAACGTGTAAGAGAGAAAAAGATAATGAGTATTAAACCCCATTTTCAATTCATCGCATGTGCTAACTGTACTATTAGAAATAAATTGTTATTACATCTCGCACATTGAACTATTTAAATACAGTTAATACATCAAACAAACATTGTGCAAATAACATGTAGTAGTGTTTTTACATGTAACTTTCGTTTTATTTCCTGGTTTGGCCGCTTATGACTTGGATAATTTACTTGTTGTGTACATGTACGCCGCTTAAACCAAAAACACATTTTTATGATATATTAAAACAAAGTTATGATGTAATGTCCTTTATTCTTTACTATCACGGCTACATTGATTTAATTGACCTTTCAATTAATCTAACTTACGTCGTTTATTTTATATAATATATATACAAAATCAAAATAACCTTTTTCTCTATTAATAGAATCATTGACCAAACCAAGGCGAAAAACAAAAACTAACCAATCAGCTTCCGCTTATCTCGACAGTGCGTACTTCAATAACCGAGACAGCTAATTTGCATAAATAAATAAATAGAAGCACGTGTTACACACGGCGTCGGTATTTGACAGTTAACAGCAAAGAGAGTGACTTTTTATACTGTTTTTTTTATATTTGTACTCTAAATATAACATTTTTTATTAAATGAACTTTAGCATGTTCGAATTCAGTGTCGGAAACAAAACTTTGCTGTAAAAAACAAAAAAACCAGAAAAAAAAACCACCTGTATATATTACATTACAGTTAGTTGACAGTCAAAAACAATAACATTCCATACCATTTTAACACTTTCTATAGATATGTCATACTTTAGATTTTTAAATCAAGATGTACTATCAAAATCATGATGCTAACAATGATCTATCCAGGTTAACGTACATGTCTATTAACAAAAAACCACCTATATATATTACATTACAGTTAGTTGACAGTCAAAAACAATAACATTTCATACCATTTTAGCACTTTCTATAGATATGTCATACTTTTGATTTTTAAATCAAGATGTACTATCAAAATCATGATGCTAACAATGATCTATCCAGGTTAACGTACATGTCTATTTTCATTTTCTTCCCATTTGTTAACAGGGCAATTATCTTCCCCTCGTCAGACCAGCAGTTGGCAACTTCTTCTTTTGACGTCAGTTTTTCTAGCATTTTAGCGTTTTTCAAAGTTAAATCTTCTCTGATTACGCATCTGGAGCCTTTTAGTTTTTTCCTAGCACTTATCGCGTTTAGTTTGTGTGTTCTATGTACAAATTTACAAAGCACTGGTCGGTTCCCATCGACACTTCCCTAGTCTGTGTGCTATGTCAATGTCTGTGACCTCTATTGACATGTCTAGTTTGTTCTTTAACAGTTTCACGACCTTTTCCTCAGTTTGTATTGGACTTTCGTTCTTGTCCGCATCGTCCAAACCATAAATACGAACACTATTTCTTCTGGTATACTGCTCTAACTCGTTCAACTGGAACTCACTGTATTTTATTCTGTCGTGATCATAGTTTATCTTACTATTTAATTCCTTGTTCCGTTCCTTAAGCTTATCATTTTCTCCTTTAACTCTCTCTACTTCTTCTCTCAGATCACTTTTAGAGTTTTTTAATTGTTCTATTTCAGACTCTGATGATTTCAACCTTGACTTGACAGATCTTGACAGATCTGACCTGTTCGTATACTTTATCGATCTCTAATTTAATGTCATTGCCAATGTCAGATTTTAATACATCAAGCTTATCATTAAAGAGTTTTTCACTCACCAGACCTTCTAGCCGTTTATCCAGAGCTGTATTTATGTATTCCTTTGAGGCAAGCTCATTAACTTTCTCTTCTAATCTTGTCACTATTTTCATCAGAACCTTCAAGTTTAACCCTGAATCTTCATCCTGATTGTCCTGAACATCTGAATTACACGCTTTCATATCTCCTTTTGTCCGTAGAGACATCAATTCATCAATTTTAGCTTGCTTGTCAGTTTTCTCACTCTCCTTCCGTAATCTGTCACTTTTATTTTCTTTTTTACTTAATTCTGTATTAACAGAAGATCCACCTAAAGATTCACTTCTGTTTCCACGTCTTGAATGCATAGTTACACAGCTAAAGAAATATGTCCCAACTACTATCACTCTATTGATGTTTATCCGTCGCTAAACCGGTTTTATTGAAATGACCGCTCACTAAATGATCACGTGACCACGTGATATTGAAAATCCTTTGTCCGACTCTATTGTCTACACATTGTCGTTAAAAACAGCCTTCAAGTTTCAAATTTTAGAAAAAATCCATTACACAAGTGTTGTAAGTGTTGTAACTAAAGTTATCAAGAACGTACATTAGTTTTAAACTTATTTAGATTTCAGCTGTTTTAATAAATCCAGAATTTTTCGAGAGGTAATGAATGTTAAAATGATACTCAGTCTGGTATTTATATGATCAGTAACTGCTGAGATCTTTCTTGGAAGTCCATATCTATTTCATTGTACGTTGGTTGATTTTCGGTCCAGAATGACAATTTGAACATGTCATGGACAGTCGCGTTCTCAGCTCATTGTAGAATCTTATGAACTCGACCTAAAACGGACGTAAACATCGACAAATCTACTGCAACTATTCGTGGTCATAACGAATAACATTTACAAGCTACAGTCGGTGTTCTAGACATTCAACATTCAGAGGTACAAAAACTAAACATTTGAAGTACAGAATTAAAATATTTCTTACACGGGTTATATATTAAAGTAGTCTATTCAAGAGTTTTAGCCCTTCAGAATCAGCTAATAATAATACAAATGTATCAGTAACCGTTCCCTAATTAGGTGTCTATATACCACGAAAGTTTGTAAAAGGTCGACTTACGTTTCAGATGTGATTTCAAAGAAGACACCTGTGATGGCAAGAATTCCTTGGTATAACATGAAAATTCTTCAAAAAATGTTATAAATGTTGTTTGCCAGCCTTTGGGCATTGATAAATTGGCAAATGTTTCATCACTCAGTCATAATACCCGTCGTAAAAGTTTCCTTCTCGCTAATTGCTTGTCATAATAATGGCCGAGATATTCTAAAATGACGGTTATAATGGAAACCATGGACGCCACTAAAAAGTTAATTGTTCAAAGACGTCAATATTGTTTAATGAAACTTATTTACTGGGAAAGAAACATTCGAGTAAAAGAAAAGGTATGGGCTCGTTTGCCGGAATGCTAATTATCACAATTAATAATGGGTAGATGTTTAAAATCATTATGCAGTTCAACGCGATACGAATGCTTGGCCAGCAAACTGGTACATAATAATGTTCATGTGTAGCAGAGAATGAGATTTTTTTTTCAATTACAGGCTTCGTAAATATCGATATTGTCATGTACTAGTATATATCACTCTGAGATAGTTTAAAGCACAATTCTAATATGACTAACAATGTTTAAATCATCACAGCGATATTATGTTGACGTCACGTCGACGTGATATTTAACGCCATATACGTATCTAGAAATAGCTCTTTAAAAATTTTGATAAAAAAATATTTTACTTAAAGTATTTTTAAAAATGAAACTTCACATACCATAAATGTCTTAATTAATTTTCACAAACACTCAGTTGATTATTAACTGTGCAGAATAAGTTGCAATGATTTGCGCCCTAATTGAACTACTCCCAAAGACGTATTACCATCTCCGGTTCTGGCGTGTATGAACAAAGGAGCGTGATGAGCTACCATTTGGTTTCATACATACGCCAATAACCACTTCTTAGCAAGTGTGTCTAACTGATTCCAAATCAGAGAACACGAATATCACAATAATTGCGATTTGTATAAATAATGGCCACCAAAGCGAAAAATAGAAAATGCTTCAAGCACCATTTTCAAATGTTCCTTAGGTAAATGTCTGCTTAAAGTGTTGAGGGGGGGGGGGGGGGGGGGGGTTAGGGGCGGGTTGAGATGTAATATAATTCTCTCTTGCATCTGTGGGCCTTTTTCCAAAGTAAAACTTGAGAGATGGCCCTTATGTAGGTCAACTCATAATAGCTTTTTAAAAGAAAAATCAGTAGGTTAATGATGCATTAACAAATCTATTAGAAAGGCATTTGGAGCTTCTGCCAGTTCAGAACTAGCGTGAATATTTTGGACATTTAATCATAAAGAGTTCTATTTAGGAAAGTCTAGTTTCATTCATTTTGCAGGTATGCATAAGCATGTTTCGTATGAATGCCAGAAATATATTATCAACTTTGTTTAAATGTATTAACATTCTATCATTTCGAAGTTGATCCTTTTCTAAAGTCTTTTTTTAAAACTCAATATCACTGCCTACTTTTCAGGACATGTTATCATGTTTTGTGTAAACCATTCTTGTTTCCAGTTCCGACAGCCCCAACTGTTCCAGAATTTTCAGGAAATGAGAGCATACAGGAGTGTAAAGAGTGCATACTAGCAGAACTGAATGTACCGGTAAACGTGCAATGTTTTGTGAAGGGAGGATCAGAGCCAGTAGAACTATACATGTTTAGGGATGGGAACATTATCTCAAATGTGAATAAATCCATTACTAGCAAAGATGGCGTTAATGTCTACTACGCAAGGCACACATTTTTACCTAGTACAATGGACTTTGATGTCGTGTTTACCTGCACTGTAAAGAATCCAGCGCTTAGGATCGAATTAGTCAAGTCTGTAGCATTATACATAAGAGGTATGCAATAATCTATAGAATAAAACAGAGATGAAATGCTCAAAACACATACAATGAAATGTTGCTAAATCTCGTGATAACCGCACGAGATCTCGTTATTGAGTATATCAGGTTTACAAGCATCATGTTCACAAAACACCTTTTTTTGGTCTCCGGTGTCTTTGAGTTTGAAATCTTGATAAATTAATTTTACTAAAACTTCAAGATTAAATTCCAAATGAGACTGATCATCAATTTTGAATAGTCACTCGAAACTAGTTATAAAGTTAAAATTTAGTTTTATACAGATTCTATTCAGATACAAATGGCAAATAAAGTTTCATTATCAAACTCAGCTGAGACTTAAAATGTTTTGTTAACACGGGCATTGTGCAAATCATTCCCATTGATATACATTTATTTTCAACTTTAATAGAGCAGATATGTTGTTAGCTAATACATCAGTTTAAACCGTTTTAATATTTGATGTGTTGATGTTGATGGTATATAAAATGAGTAGTGTCTAAAAGTGGTTGTTCTGTTGGTGTTTATGTCACACCGAAACAATTTTGGGACATTTGGCTAATTTCCAACTTTAGATTGTGGGGTAAGGCCCCAGGTAACCTTACGGGCATTATTCAAAGTACGCACTGGTACCTGGAATTATCTACCGACATTCTGTTACACAGTTAGATGTGTTACCCCAGTGTTTATATGAAGAATACGTGTAAATATGATGTACGGAACAAATAATTTTTGTCTACATCCATGTTTCAATGGTTTGCTGCTCATACTGAAGAATTGGGTAAAAATCGATTCTATTATCTTTCCTTGTTTATCGAGATCAACGCTATACATAGTTGTCTCTCTTAGATCATCTAGCTGAATATCGATCACTATCAGATATTTTAGCGAGTGTTGCAAACTGTTATGGTTCGGCTATTTCCGCTTATCATATCACGGGAGGTGCCGACCATAAATAACTAGGATACTATAAAAACATGGGAAGGGGGAATTTATTTTACATCAATTTTAAGTACCGGTAAAACAACAACAACAAATATAGTCATCTTTATATTTACAAGGTTACATACAATGTAACAATTTGGTTTAATTCTGTTTTTCATTGATGTAAAATACAAAACGGAAAAAATAGAAGCCATTATGTTATTTTATTCTTTTATTTTGCATGGTATATCAAAATATGATCAATCATATTCAATTATAATAAATAGATGTGAAATACGTTTTTTTTGTTACATTCAATGGAATTTTAATTGAAATGAAAATTTAACTAATTAATCAATTATTTGTATTTAATCATATTTAATGTGCCAAAACTAATTTTGCGATGTAATGAACATTTGAAAAACATATTGTCATACACTAATAAAATAAAAACCAGAAAAACAAACTAACAAATATACTTTATAATGTAAAAGGTATCTATTTATGACACCAGGGCCTGTTTAATAGTAAGTGTGACCTATTTGCCCCCCGAGCCAGTCATTACGTAATAAAGTATGTGCGAATTATAACTTCCAAACGTTTCATTTCTTAAAAATTAGCGCGGGCTATATCTGCTTGAGATTATCTCTGCTTACATTCAATTCTATTCGATTTCGATTTATTGCATAAAGCTTATAAATGCAATACTTACAGCAAGTGAAAGCTTTATATAATATGGAGCACTAAGAATGCATAATAATTTTCAAAAGAACTAATATATCAATAAACGACAATTTTTTACAATGTTGTCGGAAAACTTATAATATTTTCACTCTAAGGCGAACCTTTAACGTGTTCTATGTTTCTATACATAAGTATCGAACAATTAACCTGTATTCAGGAAAAAAATACTGTAAATCAAAGAGCTATAAACATAAATGTATTTTGTACTTCTTTGCATTATCCTATACATCTTTCATCAGTTGTTGTTGATTAGAAAATGAAAATATATATATATATATATTTATAGTGTATTTAAGTGTCGTTCATTAAACATGTTACAATTTTCAAAATGCTCTTAAAGTATAAACGCAATCACCGAGAAGATTATTATCTGCGTAATAAAAAGACCTGATCAGCCCTAAAATAAAAAAGGTGTTGATACGCAATAAACTTGGTAATAAACAACTATCAAAAAGTGCTTTAATATGGCTGATTCAGAGACTCCGAAATCTATTTACTCAAAATGTTGCATTATATAAATTCCTTGTAACATATATGTGGTTAAAACTTAAACTTAGGGGTATAAATATAATTATGCGAATCTTTAAAATACGAGACAGTGCCTATATCCTTTTTAGAAAGAAATATATATAGTTGCAAAGTGCATATTATCTTATGAATTTTTAGCAAGCAGTAAAATATAGACCATTTATATACTCTAGCTTCTTTTCTAATTGTGTAAATTTCACTCATGAAATTGTTGTGACTTTCTTTTCTTCTCTCTCTCTCTCTACCTTTTTTTCTTTTTTCTTTTATATTGATGCATGCAGTAAGAATTACCAATACAACAATACAATACAATATTTCCTTATTTTGTCAAGGATACATGTCGGTAACTACAGACTATATAATAGATATAACAGATTGAACACTTATCAATAATACTTTTGTAATCATCAGCTCTCTGTATCATAGACACCTTAACTTCGGTCGAGTTCGTGAGTTTCCGCGTGCGTTCGGAAATACCACGGACACGAGCAATAAAGAATTTTACAAAAAATCACCAACTTTTAAACATCAAGGGAAGCAAGAAGACATTAAAATAATTTCAAAATAAAAACATATATAAAAAATTTATTGTCTGTAGAATATTTCAATAGGATAATAAATATTCTCAAGTTATGAATAAAGTGGCTACAGGGGAAAGAATAAGATACGTATCACAGGTCTTTGCTTATTTTATTCAGTAACTATATGCCGTAAACTGAGACTGATAGTGGTGTTTTTTAATCGCCAAAGGAAGCATTAATTCTTCTTTTTAGATATATAATTTTTATATCTTTATAAAGAGAAAAGAATGACGAACACTTCAATAGGATACTAAATATTGTGTGTTCATTCTAATAAAAACAATATTTGTTCAAATTTTTTTTCCTTCTTTGTTTCTATTGGAAAATATCAACCAGATAAAAATCGATATCGCCCAGCCAGGTGATTTCAAAGGTGATAATTTTACCGATAAGGCGGCAAATTTTACCGAATTGTTGATCATGTTCTACTACCACAAACTATAAATGTTTTCCATTATATATGATGACGAACACATTTGAAAGTATAAATTCTTTGATAAAATTCTATAGGTATTACATTTTAGACACTATTGTCTTTTTGTATTTCTCAATTACGAAAATATGTAAGTCAAAAAAGATCCTCTTCCAGATTTTTTGTTAAAGTAGTTTCATTTGTTATATAATATAATTATTATAGTGGTTTTAAATAAAAGAAAAATTACCGCGATTCGGTGTATTCTGTGCAGTGTTGAGTAATCTTTAGAATATGTAACTAAGCTCTCTTAATTGTACTTTTGTGCAGAATAGGAATTTAGAGGTAATTTAGAAAATACTCGTTAAACAACATCTTCAGTTATTCTGAATTTTGACGTACGATATTTAAAATACTGTGCTATCCGTTCAGGAAAGTTTGATGTTTGTCCTTTATAATAAGTTTGCCGTAAAACACGAATGCGTTACATCATTTCAGCTGATCCAGAAACTGTGAAAATAAAGGTTAAACAAACGACAGAAAATGAACCAAGTGAAATACAGTGTATAACAAAGAAAGGAAGACCTCCAAGAAAGTCATCGATATTCATCGATAGTATTGAAGAAGGCAAAACTGAGAAGGCAAGTCAAATTGAGGCAGACCATACATACATTTGATAACCGAAAGAAAGTAATGTGTTGCAGCGATATCCTTAATTTTATCTGCAGCATCAGGTCAAATGTAGATGTCTTATGTAAGTTTCAATTACTTCTTATCAACATTATCTGCAAGAGTTTGTCGATGTCTATAGTCATAACAAAACATCAGAGAACCGACAGAATGTAATGTGCTGCAGCATTAACATCTTGAACTGTATTGCGGCAGCACTTCGAATGTAGATACCTGATATAAGTTTCAATGATATTTTCACCATCAATGTGTTATGCACGATTGCAAGGAATTGACAATGCCATCTGTTGTCATTATTAAAACATCAGATAACCAGATAAAAGGTAGTATGTTGCAGCACCGTTTTTCCAGCAGCACTTAAAATATGTATTATCCAAGTGCAGACAAATTTCTTTCATCAGCAATTATGTGCACTTTTACGTCATAAGCACTAAGTGTCACTTTTAATACTGTTATTTATAACATAATATATAATATAAAACATTCTTTTTCAACCTACATACATTATCTGGTTGGGGGTTATGCCAATTACTCCCAATGCGAGTATAAACATAAATTTTACTATGCATATCAATAAAGTACATATAATTATTATATAAATGTTCATAAAACATAAAATATCTAATTATTTGAAGTTCTTATGTATATTAAAAACGGTAGTGTTTGGTCGGATGTAATTGTACAACAAAAACTGAGACTACCTTAACATCGTTTTTACAGGCTTCATTTTCTCAATGATCATTTTGTATTTGTTCATACTGCATTGTTTGAATGTTTCTTATCATGATGTTAGTCCCACCGAAAAAAGTACGTGTCAAAGAAATAATGAAGAGTAACAAAAACAATGGTGTAACAGAGCTGAAGTTGAGATGTTCTGTAGACGTGTCAAATCCAGGTAGTTCTATTGAATGGGCAGGAGTAAAAAATGTTCCAAAAACTCTGACAATGAAAGAATATACCAACCACAGTGATACTCATGGATGGACATATGACACGGTATTCAATTCTTTTATGAAAATATTAAAAAAAAAAAAAAAACACACACAACAGATTTATAGATTTATAGTTGTTCTCAAATCTGTACATACAGTTAACTCTTTATTTTACATAAGTGTTTTAAAGTACTCGTTAACAGTTTGAATACGTTCATTTACACATAGTGTGTCTGAAATATAGAAATTATTTAAGAAATGAACGTCGGTGATATGAATATTGATGAGATCAATGTAAAAATTCTATTGCATTGATCACTTCGAAAACATTCAGAGGCTTGATGCCTTTCAACATCTTGTGTTTTTCTACTTAACAGAATTATTTTGTAAATGTTCACATCTCTATGACTCTATACTTTTAACAAGAGTAACAAATTACAGACTTTAACACATTCTGGGTGTTCTTCATTTTTACCAATAGACGGGAGAATACGCCGTTTAAGATAAAATCACAGTTTCAATTTCTTTCAGATCTGGGTTTTCAATCTCACCAAATACGATAACGGTCGTAGTATGAGATGTGAAGTTAAAAATCCACAATTCCCAAATTTAGAGTTAGTGCAGCTATACAGGCCAAATATTACATGTATGTACTTTTTACAGCACTCAACTCTCAACTTGACAATTTCTGTTCCAAATAGATTTTTTTTTCATTTGAAGGTAAAAAGACCTTAGCTGCTTTTATCAGTTATTCTAATACCCATGATCATTAATGTTGTATTTTACCTAAAAAGCTCATTTTAAAAGCCATTAATTTTAAATATCGGTAAATATGTTATGTTTTTGTATTTCTCGCGTGCCGATTCTTTCCAGAAAATATAAGAATTTACTTAAAGACAAACCGTTTCCCCTGTAACTAAACAGTTACTGCTTTTACTTTGAAGCATATTTAAAACAGTAAATTGCGATATGGAAAAGAAGATTCAACATGCTGATGTATTGTACTTATTCCAGATGCTCCAATTATCACAGTATCAGGACAGGATAATGGAGTTGCCTACCTTGGTGATGACGTGTTTCTTACTTGCCACGTGGACAGTAATCCTCCATCAACGCTCTCGTGGTACAACCAAACTCACTTAATCAAAGGTAGCCAGACACCTTCGGCTTTGTTTCTTTAAATATCGCAGGTCAATTCAATTTTACTTACTAATACAGTTCGCCTAAAGGCATCAGTAAGACCTACTTTTTAAATGGTTACCATTAAAACATGCAAAATGCCCACAAAGATAGCTAAGCAGGCTTTTTCAAAGTGCGATACGTATGGAAATGAGGTCTATGTACACATTTTTATACATCTGATTTAATACTTGTTAAAACACACACCGTGTCAGACGTTTTAAAACATTCCCATACAGACAATGAATTCACATCTGGACACAAGAATAACGATTTCAAAAAAAACCTGTACTGGTACTTGGGATATTATTCTATTACCTGTCATAAAAAGACTCGATCAGGCTGAGTCTGCTTGGTAAATTAACTTCCTTCAGTGACGTTATTATTTCTGGTCACTTTGGATCGTAAAGTTCGTTAAATTTTACACGCTTGCGTAGGATCTAAAAGGCATATGAGACTCGGTCTGCTATTAGTTTGCTTGATTGCGTTTTATGCTTATAAATGATCTCCATACAGATATAAGATAAAGAAGGCGTAATGAGCGGGATTTTCAAAAACAAGTTGCATTCTTGAATACTAGGCTGGTCATTTTAACTTTTGGGGTTGAACTAATTCCAACATAAAATTTTTGGTGTGGAATAAGTAATATGTAAAGAAATGAAACATAGAAAGAAGTTCTCAAAAATATATAAGCAAATTTTTGAGATATTGCGTCTGGAATGCTGAAGTAATGTCTACAATTAATACTTATTGTGGCCGTTACTGTATTGTTCTTCTACTGGTAAAGTACAGCATAAATGTGTTCTTTGAGTATCAGTAAAAATATATTTTAAGATCTCTAACGCACTTACTGGTAGCCTACCTTTAGTATTTTACCATCTTTGTCATAAAGCGTTGGGGTGTCAAAATTCAGAACATAGGTGTCAAAATTCAGAACAGAATTCCTAACCAAATTTAAACATACATATTTCTAGCATTGGAGTTAAAAGGTTTAAACATCAAATATGTGTATTTCAAAGTCAGAAACAAGAAATAAACATTCATAGGGGATTCTTGAAACAAAAACGATTCACAATATTACTGCAGATGAGTTTGGTACTTAATAATATCAATATTTGCTCGAAATTCATAAACAGTTACGACAATTATTTATGCTTCCTGAACTGCTTTATTATGCAATACATGCATGTGAATAAAGAAATGACACTAATATTTTTCTTAATTGATTTTTTGTGGATAAGATAAATTTGCAATTCTTGTGAAATTAAAATCTGAAGACAGCTGCATTTAGATATAACCTAATTTTCAGAGTTTGGCTTGGATTTCTTTTGAGGACTTTTTTTCCTGTATTGTATACTTAACTAAAGATTATAAATCAGCAATAAAACTTCATGTTAGAATTAGTTTGAGGTTCAGACATTTTGTCTAGCAATATATCCGGCTTAATCATGTTTAAACAATAGCAAAAGTTGATCTTCATCCGTTGTACAATTATTAAAAAGGTCAAATGCACATTTTTTTACGTAAATGGCGTCGAAAAATCAATCACGTTTTAGCTTAGCCCTAAATAGTCGTGACGTTGCCGTTTTTACGGCGATTAATTTAGTTTCGGTGCGTCCATCTAATTCAAAAAGCTTTTTGTTTCATTTTATATAACAGGCCCGTTGAAGCTTATTACACCTCCTTGACCTTAATGAACTATCACAATAACAGTCTAACATGTCATGTGGCGGCCGTAGGATGTCAGGTTGTTTCTGTGTACATGCGGTCATTGGTGTCCATTCAATATCCAATGTATACATTAGATCCGCTTACACAAATACGACAACTTACACAGGCCTAAGGTAGTTCTGAACATTCGGATCAAAGAAATTCTACAATGTAGAATTTGATTAAACGCTGATTTTTTAAAACCTCAGAATATACTTAGAACATTCAGAGAAAAAAGATAGGGTCATGTGCTTGATTTTTTGCGAGACTGTTTTGAAACATTAGGACCTCATGCAAATTTTTCTAATGGGAGTCTATGGGAAAAACACAGTTTTCATAAGATTTTCGCGAATATAATTTTTTCTACAATGTAGTTTTTAATGAAACTTCACACAGTCGTAAATAAACATATAATATGGTGAAATAAAATGTATAGGTCCTTGTGCTTGTTTATGAGATATTTGACCATGATTAAAGTGATCCACACATCACATTTCAAGCTGGTTTTAAGCCATTATTTTAAATTTTTAATGTTTTAACATGAAATTCTAACTTCAGAAAAATAGTAACGTTGCCATTGTAATAAATTTACTCACGGGTTGCCATTAATTCATAAAAGGATTTTCATTTCCGTATGCTGAATCCAGACTTTATTCTATGTTATCAGGATAAATGACATCACATCATTAGTTCCTGATTATCAAACGTGCAGAACTACCTTAAGCGGAACTAATTAAATATTGAATGAACACAAATGGTCGAGAATATACGGAAACAACCTGAGTCAAAGTGTGGGGCAACTCAGTTCATTTCATTTCGTGAACAGAGGCGGTCAAACCAAGTTTGCTATTCGTTTGCTTAGTGGCGCTCAATGCTTTTCAAAGGGCCTGCCTAAAGACATTATTTACTAATGAAACTAACATCCGTCACAACTGTTTACATATGTCAAGTTATGAATTGATGTACTGTCTTTAATAATTAAAGATATGTAATGTCATCGTTCGTTAAAATATTTATTTTTAGATTTTTACTTCAAATGTAGAAAATCCTCATTAAATGTAAAATATTTTTACTAAATATATAAATTAATTGTATGTGTAGACGTACATTTATAATCAAATGTCATGCAGTAACAGCCTATTGTTAAACAACTTCCAGTTTTCTAGAGGCTGTACGCATTTATGCTGTATTTATATGTATACAGTGTGTACTATTTAAAACTTATGCATAGTGCAGTTAATACACATAAACTTGTTAATTATATATTTACATAAACTTTATGTAGTAATTTTTCATGTGTTCAAATACAAAATTTGGGTTTAATATATACCTTAAAACAAAATGGTACAAGTAAAACTTTTTTAAAAATGTTTGCGGAGTATAAGGAGAAGCCTGAAGAAGAACTACAGTGCCTGAACATTCTTCAGGAGGTATATATGCTAAACTATTTTTATCAACAAGGAATTAGTTGCCGACTAAGAATATATCATAAAAATTTGAACTAACATGTATAAATGTTTATACCTTATTTTTTGAAGAATTGTATGGAGCAAAGAACTTTGATCTACAGCTCGTGAATATATCGTTTGACCATTCTCAGACATACACCTGCGTAGCTCACAATAGCATTGGTAGCATTAAATCGAAAAACGTCACTCTGGTCGTAAAAGGTAAAGAACAAAGAAGTCATAAAGTCTCGACTCACTAAACTGTTTGACATTCTTTTTTGTTTGTCGTTTGCATTATTGTTATATTGAAAACCTGATTTGAAGTGATATCAAAGTGATTGTAATATGAAATCGTTCTTAAACGATAACCTAACTGTGTGTTAGAACAAAAATGTGATTCTTGTTTGTAGGAAAAGCAAACAATATTCAAATTATTTATTGAAAATACCTTAATGGAATAGTTTCAATATGTATCTAGATATGCAGTATTTTTCCTCATTCTTTAGACTCACTGATAACTATTTCATTGGCATGAGTTTAATAACAATCAGTAAAGAAATTGCAAAGGAAATATTGCCGGTAATTATGACTTTTGTTTATAAACAAAATCTATGCACTCAATCAGAAAATCACATTTTATTAAATAGTTTTGAAACATTTTTTTTTTAAAATAAAGTTTTAGTTTTCTGTCCTCATTCACAAAGGACAAGCCGATACTTGCAAAATATACTGACAGGTATGAATGAAATATATATGCAGGTATAAGTTTGTACCTGCAGGTATAAATGGTACCTGCAGGTGCAAATCAGAAATGTACCTATAGGTTTAAAATTGTATCTACAGGTAATATTTTATACCTGAAGGTACTAAATAGAAACGTACGTTGGAGTATGATTTATATCTGCATGTATTTTTGTACACTTTTTACCTGCATGTGGTTTTAAACGTTTATACCTACAGATATTAAATTGTACATGCAGGTATTTTTATAAGTGCAGGTAGAGTTTTATACATGCAGGTACACTTTTATACCTGCACGTACATTTCTGATTTGTACCTGGAGGTATATTTTTGTACCTATAGGTGTAAAAATATAATTGCACGTAGAAATTTGTGACTGTAGGTACACTGTTATGTCTTTCGTTCTATCTATTTATTTTGTCCCAAATGTACACCTGTTTGTAAGCATTTTAGTCATCCAATTTATCTCATGCATTGTAGTTTAACAGAACTACATTTGCCTCTTTGGTGGCATACCATTTTGTCAAAAGTAAATGGAATCAACTAGTAATAATAACATTGTACCTGAAAATACAATTTTATACCTGTAGATACAATTTGATAACAATTTTATAACTGCAGGTACAAATAAAAATTGTACTCCATACTTGCATGTACCAACTGATATCTCTACTTATAATTTTTATACATTGCCATGTAGAAAGTTTTTTATACAGATTAAACCTGCACGTATATCTCGGATTTGTACCTACAGGTACAGTTTTATACCTTCAGATACAAACATACTTATGTAGGTACAATTACATTTCGGATTTGTACCTGTAGCTATATTGATGTACCTGCAGGTGTATTTATGTACTTGCAGGTATAAAATCCTATATATTAGCTTTGTACTTAAATGCAAGGCCGTAAACTATGATGGCCATTACGTTTGCCACACACAGAGTTTGCAGCCAGTCTGTTTACCAGTTACAAAAATGTATTCATTTGGTCAGTCACTTTCGGAACTTTGAGTTCGTCAAAAGTACAGTTAATTGTCCGACAGATTATCAGATATTAGATTCACCTTTCATTTTACTAAATATTTATTCGTTTAATCAAATCGGACGGTTTACCAGCCATGCGTCCATGCCTCGCAAAGGAGGAAACACTCATCCTTGTACAATTAATGGTCGAATGCGAGGTGTTTTTTTACAATCAAACTTTAAGATAGTCGTATCAAATTACATAAGCCACATATTGTTTTCAGTCATTTTGCATCTCCAAATGTAGTTTAGTGTTACAGAAGAAGCCTGGAAACAAAGTCCAATCAAGGAGGAAAGTATTAAAACTTCATCGATTGGTCAACGCTACCTTTGCACTGTTTGCAGTCCAATGGATAGTTTGCTTTCTACCAGTCAATATATTTGGGTTTTCTCTGCGAAATATAAGCTCTAGAAATAGCACAGCGGGTTTCCTAAGTATAGAAGGCTGCTTGGTGCCTATAATAATTGTGCGTCGTTTTAGTACTCTTCACCACCTTATTCCCAACTAATGTTCAATGTTCGCTGTCATAAAGTTTAGTGCTTTCTAATAGTGTTTGCTGACTTGTGTTCAACAAAATGAATATCAATACAGACGACAGTAACAAAATAAAAGAAATTAAGAGATTATAAATGAATGGAAGGCTTTCAATATAAAAAACACATCTAGATCTACATATGATTATTTCCTCATACTTATTAAATATGTTGATTTTTAGATTAAAAAGGAAAGGTTTGGTTATTTGAAATAAATTAGTATATTTTATGTTATCAACAAAAATATGACAGCCACATTATAATCAAAGGCATTATAACCCTTTAAGCTGTAGAGTATTCAAAGAGTTATGATAATTTTCGGATTGTAAGCCTTTTCATTTGTATATTTCAGTATAAGATTTCTAGAAAAAAAGTTTGAATTATTTCAATCATCTTCTAGATTCAGAAAGCCAGACAAACTGCGGAAGTCTAACAGTTGAGGCAAATAATTTGGCAGAGGAACACACGGCTATATTACAGTTTAGTATACACCCAGGCAGACCGATAAAATGGGCAAAGAAAATCAACTCGACATTTCAGCAGTTGTTCAAAGGCAACAAATATGAATTTACAAAGAATGATGAGAAAACAATACACAACCTGTTGATTTTTTTAAGTAAATACAGTGACAGTGGGGAATATAGAGTGAATTGTGATACTGCAGTGTCAAATTCGGTACATCTTTATATTGGTAAATACCTTTTTTTGTTAATTAATTGCAAATTTTAAAGGCGTCCCTATGTTGTTGCTTGCTTCTGATAGTGTTCTTACTGAATTTTTCTATTTGCGTTTGCAATCAAATAATCTTATATGTTTGGATAGGTGCGATTTTTATTAACATACTTTTCTATCTGCAATATTATTAAGCAATTGTAACTGTCTAAGTGTTTCAACAAAGAAACATACCCATGCACTGTCGTTGATCACTTGGTCAACTTTAAATATACTTGTTTTGTTCTATCCGAATGACTTGCCTTTTCTTAATGCTATAATGTTCTCTCTCTGACGAGTGTTTATGTGCTGTCTTTTGTTTTCTAATGTTATATCTGCAAGTTGATTGACGTGTTATTAGATTAACAATTGTTAAATTGTTCTATGTCCAATTAAATTCATAATATATAGAATGTGAATTTAGATGATATGAAAAATATTCATAAAATATATACAGTAATCAAAACACGATATTATACAAAAATTGCTGAATGATATTTTTTTCTAGAGAAAATCGCCTGGTAAGGATCTTATGCAGTCTTACATAAAATGATTTAGTTAGTGTATACATGAATCATTTATCATGTATGTTTAAATCTCTGTCATGTTAGTATATTCTCTATCGTCGCTCACAATACTATCCTAAATTATTCTACAAGAAATTTTATTTCAAAAGGTATATTACTAATAATCTATCATTCTTAATAATTTTGTACTTCAAACAATATGCTTACTAGAAGCAAATAAAATAGAATCTGCAAGCGAAACTAAAAGTAAATTTCGTGTATATAACAAAATGATTTTCTCTTCACTTTCTTCAAATGTTTCAGAGAAAACGTTTCCCAGTGCAGCGACAGGGTCCAGTAGTTTATCCTTTGTAGTACCAGTTGTTGTTGGCTGTACAGTTGTTGTGGTTACAGCCGTAATAGCCGTTATAGTGTTTGTCACTTGTCTAAAGAGGCGACAAAATGCACAAGTGGAAATGAAAGAAACAGATCAAAGGTAAATAGTAGACAGAAACACGTATGTAAAACAATATTCTTGTGTATTAATTACGTTTTGCATTACTCGGAAAATGGTTAAAATCACATTTATTGAACATATTTTATAAAATAAGTTTTTGCGGACGAGGCAATTATTCAGTTTATCAGCTTATTAAAGTATTTTGACAGTAATCTTATTTAGATATTTTGATTGCAAATGATATCTCCTGTTTATCGTCATTAGGACATTTTCATATAAAATGACTAAAAAGCGAAGATAAATGGCAAAACGAATTAAATGTATATATATGTATGTAAATGTTAGTATACAAAACACTCAGAACTGTGAACTTAGTTTAATTTTTTTAAAAATAAATAAAAATATCACTCTAATGAACCCGGATTTTTTTCAAAACTTAAATCAATTATAGATTTCAAGAGACTTTCGATTCATAAGTGAGGACCTTGTATTCACTCTATAAGGAATAGTCAAGATTTTATTTTCATGAATACATGTTTAAGTTTCATAAAGTTCAGAGGGTAGAATAGGACATTTATCTACGTTTTAAATTACAGACAGAAACAAAATATTTCCTTCACTGCCGATGTTATATCTTATTTTAAATCAATATAAAAATACTATCACGAAAGTGTTACACATATCTCAGTCATAATTCATAACCATTGCAATCGCGTACAACACGCATTTCAAACATGACGTTTATTTATTTATTTTAAAGTTATTTACCCTCTCCAAATTATATCAAAATGTAGTCTTCATGTAATATTTCGTTTTCAGGAGTACAGGTCCTGGAAGAAACGGTAAGAAAAAAGTATTGAGTAATTTGTATTTTGCCTATTATGTATGCATGCTTTCAGAATGACAAAATCCTAAAAAGATGATTCGTTTGTATTGCATTCTCCAATTTAAGGTGAATTATAAAATGAGAGACGCGCGGTGCAGTAATCACTAATATATTTTACATGTATTTGCTTTTAAAAGAATCAACTTTTCAAGTCTAGAAAAAATTTTGGTTTTCAAACTTCTGGTTAAAATGTGTTTCAGTCTCATTTAAGCAACTTTTGTATGATTTTTTTTCATTTTTTATATAAAATTTATTAAAATGTATTTAACAAACAAAAGCAATTTTTTATTATTTGATAGATAATTGGATATTTCAACAATCAGAACCGAAAGGCAAGTTTTTATACCGTGTGTCGCTTCTGAATTCAATTATTTTCAATCTAACTTTGTCGCATCTAAGATGGACAAAGGGAGGTAATAATAATTTTGCAAAAATGTATTTCTTATGGAGTTCGACTAAATATATAATTATTATTGTAAATCTTTACCAAAAATTACAGAACAGTGTATATCAATATCATTAATTAGACTAAATATGCATATCAAATAGATACTTATATTAGGAAAATAAAATTTTAAGAATACGTGCAATGAAAATGTAACAAGTTGTAAGCACTCATAGCCCATAAATAAGTGTAAGTAATCAGATTTTAAAGTTTTGAACATATCCATTTCTTGACAATAACCCGATTAATTTTCGTTTTAAATATCTTGGCTTTGTTAATTATTACAATCAAGCACAATGTTTACGTTTGTGTCAGAGACTCTAGTTGAAGAGATTGTGAACGTCCAAATGGATTTTTTCTTTTAAAGATTAGCACCATTGTGCTACAGTCTTATATGTGATGTCATTCAGTATGTTATATTTAGTTGATATAAGTGTAATTATCAGTTAGTAACAGACTGTTTTAATTTGGACTGATACACGTTATGACGTCACTGCACTATAGGGGTTAATAAGATAAAAGTATATACTATGGCAATAATTAATAACTTTTATGCACGGAGGACAACTTATCTGGTTGTTTTTACATGAGTGGTTAACAACTATGACCTTGCTCAAAATCATGTCTTAGTGTTTTAGAAATTGCCAAAGAATAATC
The DNA here is from genome assembly GCF_021730395.1 of Mercenaria mercenaria. Classification (NCBI taxonomy): domain Eukaryota; kingdom Metazoa; phylum Mollusca; class Bivalvia; order Venerida; family Veneridae; genus Mercenaria; species Mercenaria mercenaria. The sequence continues at coordinate 37,970,422 of NC_069370.1, forward strand.
TTCGGTTTAATTTATAAAAAAAAATTAATATCAAAAGGAACAGAAGGCATTGTGTACCATTCTCAAACATTAACAAGATTTAGCTGACCAAAAGGTTACTTCTAGTGCATATGCGATGATTTGTCTTTTTAAAACCTGATAATAGCATCATATTACAAATTGTTAATATGAAAATGATGAAAGTCTGTTGGTTTACGTTATGCTCAATATTAATATCTGCGAACTTTTGTGCAGAAGTAGCTCTCCCCCGTATGTTTTCGTTACATGATTAACACGAGCGAGCACAAGCATATTACATACACATTAATAACACATATTCATTTACGAAACGCGAGAAACGGATCTAGACAGGTTAAAAAGTGAAAAGAAGCAGTTGCAAATCTGACCTACAACATTTGCACAGATATATCTGTAGCTATAAAACATCACGTTTCATAACATGAGTCTATTTTAGATCATTTATTTCATAACATGATTATTTGGCAGAAGTCTATTTTTAGATCATGCATATTCATTATATTCATCTCTATTCTACAGTATCAAAATTTAATATTCAATGCACGGGTTAGTACTCTATACGAATTATTGTTCCTTGTCAGCCTGCTGTTAGTAACATTCATTTCACAATAGATTTACGTACGAACACAAATTGGCATAGAGGCTATTTGAAATGAAATGCATGAGTCCAAGATGGCGGCGCCCAACTGGTATACGGATGCCTTTGACAGTATCCTTGTATCCATTACCTGCTCAGTCAAGTGTTAAATGTTGACCTTAAGTGTTCCTTCTCAAGAGAGGGAACAACAAGAGTAAATCAAATACAGTGCAAAACGTCCGAGTCAGTATCTATCTCCGTCATTTTTGAATGCGAAAGCAGGCATCCTTATTGATGATATTACACGTGAAGTTCCCAATTCGACGCTTGTTAAGTTACTACAAATTATATCATTCTCATTCTAGTCAAGTAGCATATAATATATTTGTCGACATGCTACGACTTTGCTTATAACATTCTATTCATGTTAGAGAAAAACATTTCCATACATATGCATTATAGATACATATGTAAGTAGGGGACACGAATAGGTTAATTCATATTACATAACAAAACAGTTCTTTTATGATCGTGGAATGACGAACAAAACTTCTTTTCTACTTCGTGTAACTTCTAATCATAAACGGTGCTAATTAACTAGTACAGTACATTATCTAGTTATATATAACAAGGATGATTTTAAACCAGTCTTTCTAATTTTGCAGAACAAAATTTGTTTTTTCTCTGTCGGGATTCTGGTCAATTGTATAAATTGACTGTGGTTGCATATTAGACAGTCGAGTGTCCTTATAATTCAGAATCCACCTATATGCTTTTGGCAGGTGGGCAAAGTCTTTTCCTAATTCTTGCTTAATACAGTTTCACGTAAGCATTGTGAATATAAATTGCAGTATATAAACTCACAAATATCAAAATATGGAATATTTTCACAAAAAAAAAAAAAAATAAATAAATAAAAAAAAAAAAAAATATATATATATATATATATATATATATATATATATAAATATATAAGATTTACTTGTTGGAAAGCATTAAAGTGTTCAGATAAAGCAACCGATTTAAGATAAAACATGTTTCCTTGGAAATGAAAAGGAATTTAATATATGTCTGATATTGAACCAGATTATGTTTTAAAGTGTTCCTTCTGTGCTAGAAAATGTTTATCTGGGCAATGTGTACCTTGCTATTTTATGCTTAATATGTGATATCAGTCTTAAAATGATTTATTAACTTAACGCATTAGTCATTTAGTAGGTTCATCTTGATTAAACACATTTGTTAGTTATCCATTTATCTAAAGATTTGTTCTAATTCATTTAGCGGCTCTCTATGTAAATACGGATCAACAACAGTACGAGAGTGTACTATCAACAACAGATAGGGAAGAAACCCATACCTATTCAAAATTAGGCGCTGATGACGAGAAAACAAACGTAAGATAAACATATAAATAGAACACTTTAGTCATTTTGTTTTTCATTATTTCTTCCTAGAGTAAATAGTTTGCTTTACTTTTCCTTTGGTCAACCTTTATTATAGAAAAAAAATAAAATTCTGAGTAACGACAGAGACACAATTTATATTAAAATTAGGGTGATTGTACTTCGTGTTTCGTTAGAATACATATATTATACTGCCTTTTGCTTTATATACAGTAATATTTATGATATTGTTTAGGTCGTCTTTCGGTCTCCCTAAAACTTATAATGTCCTCTATAACTTTAAACGTGATTGTGTACTTCGGTTTAGGATTGTTCATTAGGAGCAGACTTGATGTTCTGTAGTGTATTTTTGACAAAGAAACATTATCATTGTATCACATTTTGTATATTTAAGCTTCAGTCCCAAGGAGAGGTCAGCCTTGTGCTTGCCGAACTTGATCTAAAGCAAAATTCAGACAATACTGTCAGAAAACCTTTATCGCTACCGGATGAACAAAATAATGGTAATAGTGATTTCCTAGTTTTGGATGAGACCAGGATTTCTTAAAATGACATTGAAGAAATATCTTTTTCAAAGATTCACTGTAAAGAAAATCATATGTTTGATATTCATGTGCATTTTGTAAGTCAATAAATGACTTAAAACATTGCGTCATATATTCGTAAAATGTTACACATTTATCATATATCGTCTTAGCTTGTTCTTGATGGGGGAATCATTTCAAAATGAAAGCCAGTTGTGTAGATGCAGTGTACAAAAGTTTAATTCTGGGTAAATGTACAGAATTCTTTCTTGTTTATATCCTACGATCGCCAGTCGCCCAAACATAAAAGTAGGAGTGCAGGAAAGTTACATTGAAAAATAGTAAAATGAAAAATGAATAATTGAGTCGGAATTTACGACGAATCGACGCAAAAATGTCATACATAGCGACGTAGAATAGTAGGATGTCGATGGTAGGATGTTGGTTGGTATGACTGCGACAGTAGGACAGTACATTAGCGATAGTAAGATTTTAGGATAGCGATAGTGGGATGATATGATGAATTATTGCCATCCTGCTATCCTGATTTCACCATCAATTTTGTTGTAATTGCGCTAAATAACAATTTCAATTGTTATACTTTCAGTAGCAGATGTGTTTTAATGATACACGAAATGCTTTAGTAATATATTTCAAGAATAACTTTGCATATATGAAATTACTATTTATATCTATGGACGGATCCGTCCGATTCCGTTGCATTTATGTTTCCTTTGGCGAAAACACGTTTATTTGTAAATGCCAAAGTAGTGTATAAGAAAACATATCTATATAACTTGATGTCTTATTGTCTTCTTTGATACTTATTGGAAAATCCAGATCTGTTCCATGAAGACTAAGGTCAAGTCTTAGTCACCATCCAAGATAATCGGTCAACGTTCGGTAAGATTCCCAAAATATTGTTTTAAGGCTGTCCAAATGTGCACAGGTTAAAGAACAGCATCATTGAAGATATCCTTACTTACTTGTGCTAGAATTGAGGCAGCGTAGCCGGAAATATGGTTCTACCATGACGGCAAATAAACCTAAAAAGGCATATGAATATAAGCAATTTTGTTAAACGTCTCCCGGATGAAGGGATAGTAGCAAAGAACGGCAATATGATGATAGGATGGTTAAACGCCGTACGTAGGACACCGATAGTAGAAGTGCAGTATAGCAATGGAAGGATATCAGGATGGTAGAATAATGTATTGAATTCATTGTCCTTCATAGAGTACTTAAGTAAAACAAATAGTACAAATATAAAACTTTTAAACATTACCCGGTATGATGATTGCTAAAACAAAATAATATTTCCAGATGCTTCAACACTTTTTTCTAACAAATACACAGTTTATGCTCATACACATGCATGTCTTGTTGCTTAAAATTACACTGGCTCAAAATCATTTTATGCAATAGTAAGTATCATTAAAACCTTTTATACGAACCTGGAAAAATGAAAATTTCTGATTGGAAAGTACCATTATTCTGACTAAATTCAATAAAGGGGCATGCTCGGCTTACTTTATAATATCATGATTATAAACTGATTATATGATTAAGTTAAAAGGTAATAGTTTGATTATATTACGATAAACAATCGAGGATTCCTTCGATTAGAAGCAAAAAGCAACCCTGGCATTTATTTGCAAACGACCTTCTTCTTCCATGTGCAGAACTGAAATGACCCAAAAGGAGATTAAATCGCAACAAGTATATTAATATACCGACAAGACATTAGCTAAAATGGGTCCTTACAACAGGATCGGAGCTCCTTCAGTAACCGGTTTTGAATGGTAATCATTAAAACACATTAAATTTGGTAGAAACTATCAATGTCTGGTCAAGTTTCTTCATTTTATGTGTACTCCAATCTAATTGATTTAAGAGGAGAAATTAGAAAATACAATTCTATCCCTTCCGGATGGTTCCCTTACATCAAACTAAACTTATTATTAACATCTCAGTATTCGTGTTATACAGATTCCTTTCAAGTTAAGTTAAATCATCTTACAGCTTGAATAGATTCGCATAATATGAGGGTGATTTAGTTGACTGACAATATAAAATGCAATTCAATGTTAATATATTATCTGGGTTTTCCAATAGGGAAGTCATTTCTCTTTTGCTTTGAAATTCAGAAATATAGAAGTTGAATACAAATTTTGTTAAGACATAAAAATAGTTTAGATAAATTATCAAAGTTTAGCTTGGCATTTTTTATTTAATGATACCATGCATACCCCTATGCACCGGACCTTTTTAAGGAAATAAGTAAAAAAATGATGGTTTTGTTTCTCGAACGGGAAACAAGTAACTATATTAATTATCAAGTTTCCCATTCGGGAAGTAGGGAATACGATCAATTGATTTCCCGACCCTACTTACCTGGGCATGTGCTATCTTAGCTTTTTATCTGCTCTTAAAAGGTTAGTTTAATTAATATGTTGATGTACTGTTTTAAGTCGATGCAGCTATTTCAATCTTTGTTCATTTAGATCTGTCAATCGTCTTTGTAACGCGTGTTTAGCCTCAACTGACACATGTTGCTGTTTTTATGTTTAATCTTTCAGAGTCTCACTACGTTAACGCAAAACAACCAGTTTATGAAGAGCTAGAACAAAAACTGGATAAGGAAGAAACCCATTATTCAAAACTAGGTACTTATGTTTAGAAAATAGTTTTTAATTCGTTGATATGTTATCAGTCTTTTTTGTACTACTTTGGGAAACGAATCTCTTGATATTTAGATATAGCAAATACACGGGATTTAATTTATATATCTGTTTTGCACAGCAGTGACTTCGGATATTAGGTAGACATTTATTTACTCTGTTGTTTTTGGCCGAAAAAATCTTCATATAGTTAAAACTACTATCAACCTTTCAGCTACAGATTAAGATGAAAGTTATTCCAGAGCATGCTGGATAATTGAGGATCGAGGAGAAGTGAACCAGTGGTACGGAACAGTTAAACAATTACAGACGTGAATGCATCTAATGAAAGTGGTACCAAACACAACATGCCTTAGATGTTGTTGCTGTTGTTGTTGATATTCTTGGTTAATTAATTAATATCCTTATTTTTATATATCTTATTATTGCTCTTGTCTAGTGTTCAGTTGTGTTTCAGTTCTTTGTTTATATTAATATAGTGTTTGTTTATATTTAGTGAGTGAAGGACATTCTCTAACATTGTCAGAACTTGTTCGAACCTTTTGCCTTTTGTTAATTATTTGTAGATGTATGTTATTTTGTTATTGAGGATATCTTAAAATATATATAGACGTACCTTTTGGCGTTTCTATAATACAATGCATGATCATGAAGTATGCAAATGAAACTCTTCACAGAATGTCAGCTAAACATAACCATGTGACTAGTCATCATTTTCTTTGCAGCTCATAAACACAATGCGGGAAACTTGAATCAGAATGAGATAAGAACGCCTTTTCATCATGTTCTCGAGTCATCACTTCGTGTTCTCATGTCATTACCTCGTATTCCCATGTCATCGCCTCGTGTTCTTTTGTCATATTCTCATGCCCTCGTATCATGTCCGCGTTTCATGACTTCGTGTTCCCGTGCCATTGCCTCGTGTTCTCATGTCATCGCTTTATGTGCCGTTATATCGTCTTCTCGTGTCATCGCTTTGTGCTTTTGTTATTGCATCACGGTATCGTATTATCGGATCTTGTCCTTGTGTCATCGCAATATGTTCTCTTGTCATCTCATCGTGCTCTCATGTGATCGTTATATGTTTGCAAGCATTCGCATTTTGCTCTCATGTCATCGTATCGTAATCCCGTATTTCAACCTTACCAATCCAAAGACCTAGAGCGCGAGCTAACGTAACTACGAAATACCGTTAGGGCCATCGCCTTTGGATGTGTTGATCTGAAACGCGATACGCGATAGTACGATAATGAAAACGTGAAATCACGAAACTATGATAACGAAAACGCGACAACACGATGATGATAACGCGATACTACGATAACGAAAACGCGATAATACCATAGTACGATGATGATAATACGATAAACTATCGCGTTTTCACCATCGTACTGTCGCGTTGTCACCATCATCTTTTCATATTATCGCGTTTTCGTTATCGTAGTATCGTGATTTGGCAATTTCAGTATCGTACTATTGCGTTATCACCATCGTACTGTCGCGTTTTCGTCATCGTACTGTAGTGGTTATCACCACCTTATTGTCGCGTTAACATCATCGTACAACCGCGTTATCAACATCGCACTGTCGTGTTATCAACATCGTACTGTCGCGTTATCACCATCGTACTATTGCGTTATCATCATCGTTCTATCGCCTTCCGGTGCCCATGCGCATAGAAAAATTCCCCTTCAGTGTTCTGGTTTCTATTTTTCTTGTTATTTAAGTACTGTTAAAATTAAAAATGATTTCTATTGCTTGTTCATGGGTTGTATAACGATTTTAGCTTAAACCAAATATGTAATTTGGCAAAAACTATGCAGGTCAACCGCTTTGAGTTTTTTATATAGAACAAGATTATGATTACAAAAGAGAATGTCATATTATACCATGATAAGGGCGGGTTTTTGTGTCTGACATGAATATTTTCACGAATATGATGGCTTTTATTTCTACACTGAAGATAGAAGCAAGTGCATATCTTGTTAAGCTCAAGCTATCGATGTTGAATTCCATAAGACGCATAACCACACTGAAATTGGAGCATCGCAAATATTCGAAGAATATTCTGTGCAGTTTGCACGGCACATATTTTCATTTTAATGCATCAAAGTCTGTCAATTTTCTGCAAAAGTAGTTTTCATTTCAATTTAGATTTTTACATGTCAAAATAAAAAGTTAACGCCCTTTACTCAGGAATTTTATTTTTGATTTTACAGGAATGAGAAATGCAGTCAAATTATAACATCCCACACGCTTAGCCTTCTTAAATTACTTTTCTGTAAATGCCTCTAAAGTTGACGAAAGCTGAAAAGGCATACAGAATGAATGGTTAATTATATTGCTTTTTGCTAACTAGCAGCTGTAGCTTTAGGAGGATAATCGATAAAAATCATGTTTTTCACACACGTGGACGGTTCGAATCTGCATATCGCCCTATCGCAAGAGCAGGAGCGGTAGTTTTAAAAGCGTAGTTTCTAACCTTCTGGTTTTTAGCATGTACATGCGCACCGGAAGGCGATGATGCGATAATGATAATGCTTACAGTACGATGATGATAACGCGACAGTACGATGGTGATAACGCGACAGTATGATGGTAATAACGCGATAGTACGATAATGAAATTGCAAAATCACGATACTACGATAACGAAAACGCGATAATACGATAAGACGATGGTGAAAACGCGACAGTACGATGATGAAAACGCGATATTATATCGCATTATCATCATCGTACTATCGTATTATCGCGATTTCGTTATTGTGATATCGCGTTATCATCATCGTGTTGTCGCGTTTTCGTTATCGTAGTTTCGTGATTTCGCGTTTTCATCATCGTATTATCGAGTATCGCGTTTCAGATCAACACATTCAAAGGCGATGGCCCTAACGGAATTCCGTACGGAACACCTTAGTATTGCCACAGTTATAAATTTTCGAAACCAAAGTCATAATTATCATGTAAAGTCATAATTGCACTTGCCAGTCATTCCAAATCTGGAGCAGATAATTTAATGAGCATTTACATTTCTTTTCATTTTTACGATTTCTGTAGGAAACAATATAATTATTTTTCAATAACTTTAATTAAGCTTCAGTATAAAAGCAATGGAATAGTAGAGTAAACGTGTTCAGAAATATATTTTTTTTTGCAAAATATGAGTAAATCATAAGAGATGTTGAATTCTTCAAAAAATACAATTCGATTATGTGCCTCTTTAAATGTTTTTACAAACATTCTCTGTACGTTTTTTTTTTTATATTTTTTTGTAACCTTTCTGAACAGCTGATCATCTGATATGTTTATTTAAAATGTAGAAAATAGCAATGTAATTGTGTGATGGAGTATTTTTATTGTCTTAATGTATACTGCAATAAATACCATATGAATTTATTTATATCTCTCATACTTCTATTTACAGATTACAAGATTTACATGAATAATGCATCATAATGCATGTAATTATACTAAGTCATGAACAGTGAGTCTTCGAGCATAAAATAACGCCACACCTGTTGTTTATTTTTTTTTAAACCCTATAGCAATATGTCGAATATAATATTTTTACCAAGGATATACGAATTACATTTAATTTACATGAGCATTTTGAAAGTAGTTTTAGAGTATTGTTAAAATTATACACCCCCTTTCCATTTAAGCATTGCTGTAGAAAGTTTCATGTGACTGTATCATTATTGTTTTTCAGTCTTAATACGTTAGCAGTTATATTATTTCTATTAAAGGCAGTGCATATGGAACATGGTTTTTGTTTTTGATTTTTTGGTTGGGTTTAACGTCACACTGACACAATTACAGATAAAAAACGATCTCCAGCTTTAAATGGAGGAGGAAGACTCGAGATACCCCTCTGTACATTATTTCAGCACGGGCGGGCATCTTGGTACGACCACCGACTCTCCGTAAGCCGATGGCTTACTCACCTGAGGAATTCAACGCCCCGAGCGAGGCATGCAACGGCATACAGTTCTTGTTTTAAAGACAAACCAGGAAAGCTAGGTATCAGCAAAATCAGGATCATTTAAGCCTTTTTGACAGTGTCACACCTAAAAAGAAATATTTTACATCACAAATGAACGCGAACTGACAGAAATCAAAACCCATATTACACTCGGTCAAAATCCGTATTACACTCGGTCGAAATCCGATTATTTGGCAAATGCCTGATCCACTTTCAGAAGTATTCTAAAGCGTAAGATAAATAATTCTTCGTTTCAAGAAGTTTATAGTAAAGTGGCTACCTGTGAAATAAAATAAAAAGTAAATAGGTGAAGATTTATGATAAAAGGGTCGTTACAGCAGAAATTTGTAACCTGGAATGCATTCGGACCTCCCTCGTAGAATTTACCTTGTCGCCCGGCAAAATCTTAGATACGATAGAACATCCAAGATCAAGTTACCTTTGTTGAGTAGATAGTCCTGTTGTTTTCAATGTGATACGTTAGGTGATAAAGTCAAATGTTTATAAACAAAATACTGAAGTAATCATAATGAAATTTTGATCAATTCCATAACATGTGAATTTAAAAGATGTACTTATCCATTAATCATTTAATGTTTATAAACAAAATATTGAAGTAATCATAATGAAATGTTAATCAATTCTATTACATGTGAATTTAAAAGATGTACTTATCCATTAATCATTTAATGTTTATAAACAAAATATTGGAAAAATCATAACGAAATGTTGATTTTTACTGCATTCGTATTTTAAAAGTAGTATTTATATCCATCAAATGTCAGTTTTACCTATTGCACAAGATTTGGCTTCGCTAAATTCCATGTAAATATGCTTATAGAGACATCGAAAAAATGTTTGTAAATTGTGAAGTGACATCATTTTATGCTTGGAGCCTGCACCTGTACATATTGCATTGTGTTGTATTGTATTGTTTTGTATTGCATAAGAATGCATATGTGTTATGTTGTGTTGTTGTTGTTACTTTTTTCTCACAAGGAATTGTTACGAAGTGACTCGCGTGAAGCGAGCAGCGTAGTTGGAAGGTTTAAGGAGGGTGTACTTTCCATGCTAGATATATATCAATCAACCTGCAAATTTTTATGCAACCTCAACATAATAAGTAATTACACTAAAATCAGCAACTTAGTTATGTATAAACGTGCATACATTCTTTAAATATACAAACTAGATTTTGCACGATTAATTTAACAATCACAGAATAAAGTAAAGTACAATACCTGGAAGATTTGCGTTCATCAAAAACAATCGGAGCCAAACACCGTAAATTGATCCTCTCATGAACTGATGCTGTAATAAATGTATATCGGTTAACATTTTTTATGCAAAACTTCGAGCATATAACGTTTTAATTTGGTTATTTTTTAAATATCAGAGAAAGTTACGTTTGCATGACATCTTACGGAAAACCCCTGCGCCTTGGTAGTTGTCAATTTGTTTGTTTTGTTTTGGGTTTATAGCCGCTTTCAGTCATGTAACGGCGGGCAGTTAACCTAACCAGTGTTCCTGGATTCTGCACCAGTACAAACCTGTTCTCCGCAAGTAACTGCCAACTTCCACACATGAATTATCAGAGGTGGAGGACGAATGATTTCAGACACAATGTCTTTTATCAAATCGTCACGGAGAATATACGCCCCGACCCCGCGATCCGTAGACCAACGCTCTCCCTATTGAGCAAAGCGGGCGGGCTTGGTAGTTGTCAAGTGCTAAATGCAAAATTTCAGTGCTAAATGCAAAATTTTATTTGCTAAATGCTTAATATCAAATACGGACTGTCAAAAGGTACTTGTCAAATGATAAATGCTAATTGTTAATTGACCAATGTGAAACACTAAATGGAAATTCTAACTGCTGAGTGCTTATTCAACCGAAGAGCTTGATATATAACTGTAGATCTAGAATGGCGTCCTAAGATTTTCTTACGAATGTCGGGCATCAAAACTGCGACAAAGCGAAAACGCAGGGTGGTTGTAAATATTTTTCTGCCTATATCGTTTTGGAACATGCTGTTGCAAACATTGGGATGGGAAGTGTACATCAGCTGGTAAGAACTACCAGTGCATCAATCGGTACAGATGTATGTTAAGCAATCAACTGGAATAATAATTTACCTTGAAAACTAGTTTATTTATTCGGGGTTTTTTTTTCAACACAAATAAAATGTTGAATCATAATCATATTTCATAGCTTCATTTCCGCCAATTATGATAAACTACCAGCTCGATACACCATTCCTGTTATAAATGTGATTTGAACGCAGTGAAATTTATCTGAGTCACTCTAGTCACCTTGCATAGGACCCGGTCTAGAAGAGTAGCATCTCGGACGATAACAATCTTTCTATCGATTCGTTGGTGTTTATAATTAGCGTGGGAACGTCACGTGATCGCCCATTGCTGATAAAGGAAACATTGCCGCAGCTATTTAATTTTGGACAAGATTTTGTGTTTTTTGAGACATTTACCGTCAGGATACATAAAGCAGCTGAGTATTTGTTTCATTGAAGGGTAACGGTTTGACTTGGCACTGGTGACTGGGTCCATTCTTGCGAGGAGGCGGTGTATTCAGGTACTTTTGTGTGTAAACAAAGAAAGTCGGAGAACAAAGAACACGAAGTGGCCCTATCAGTGGCAATTTTTGGCTACAGTTTTGTAGCACGGCTCGGGAAAATGATTGACAAAGGCATGATGCCGCATAATTTAGGTCTTGGTGATAAATATTCTGTATTGTGCAAGGGAATTGGGGGGCCTTTCTTTACGGCACCGCTTTCAGTTGCACTCGCAAGATAGTTTCCTTGCAGGGAGGGACCTAGTCATTATTGACATTGGCTCGAACGATATATCTATTCCTCATTTGTCAGTAAATCAATTTGCAATTAACTTGACAAGTTTTGCAGCATATTTGATACAGGGTCTTAACGTTAAAAAAGTGGTTGTATGTCAAATTATTCGGAGGGACGCTGAACCTTTCAGTGCGTATAATGGCCGTGTCATTGATTCAAACATTGCAACTGAGGCAGCCATTAAAACGACGGGTTTGCCAATTGTCTTGTGGAAACACCGATGTGGCTTATGGAATCCATCTGGGGATATTTTTGACGGTCTTTCCGCCTTGGGGTGCATTAAAGAAAAGAGAAAAAAAAGAAGAAAAAGGAAAAAATACATATATGTATATATTTTTGAATGAAAGGGAAATAACTGCAACAGCTTTATTGAAATTAAGCTTATTGGATTGTTCCCTTTGAATTATTTAGCCTCAAAAATTGTCCAGATAAATATAGACGGCTGATTTCGTATGTGGGCAGCCAGGCTGTTTGCACATGCAGCAAGAATATGCATTTATTCCTGATCTTATAGAAAAATGAATAAATAAATGAAATCGGTACATAAATAATTCTACAGGAGGCTGATGCTATGTTGCTCTTTACTGTTTATTTTATTTCAGACATGGCGAGTTCAGCAAAGAAAAGACGTGAAGAGAGGGAGCAGAACCTTGTATAATCAACAGTAACGGCTGTATTAAAAGCACTGAAAGAACAGGGAATTGTTCCTCAAGCAGCACCTGAAAAAGCAAATAATCAGAACAATGAAAAACAAACAAGCAAGAAGGCTGCTCAAAAACAAACGCAAAAACACAGCAATAAACATGATCATCCTCCTGTTAGTGAAGTGGTATCAAATAAAACTATTGATTATGCCGATGACAATAACACACATACTGCACAGCAAAACAATCATATTGATATTGAAATAGACAGTGACACGCTGGATAAGAACAACAGACAGACTGTCAAAAACACACACGTAGACACAGTGCAAACATTACAGCCCTACTGACAGGCGGTGGCAATATACAACTTCCCTCCCCAGGTAATGTGCCGCAAACGGATTTGTTTGCTTGTGGTGCCGCTCTGGGGTCATTGGTGCCACTAAAACTTAAACAAGCAATTTGGAACAATGACTTTGTAGAAATGTCTGACATTCTCTCAAAAAAGAAAATAGAGAACTGAACCTTAAAGTGCCTCCCAAAGGTAGACTGTCGCTGAAAGCCCCGGCACCAAAGTTCCAGAACCTTAACATTACACAATGGATAACAGCATTTTTAACATTTATAGATGCTTATGTTCAAAAGTATCCAGCCGAAATTTCAGGTATGTTGGTGTATGTTAATTTAATAAGAGATCTGGAGCGGGTTTATGGAGGTGAGGTAGCAAATTTCTATGACCGCAACTTTAGGGCGCATCGCCAACATCAAAATTTACGCTAGTGTCATCTGCAACAAGAACTATGGCTGAAGGCTACCTTCATTGCTAGACAAGACGGTCAAATAAGAGCGCTAAAACCAATCAGACCTTGTTTCAAATATAAAAAACAAACTGGTTGTTTTGACAAAAACTGCATGCATCCACACATTTGTTCTTTTTATAATAAATCACACCCCAAGTACAATTGTTTTGCCAAACAAAGAAGCATGCGTTCTCAACCACCACCTTCATCTACAAACTCCGGTCCAGTAGCTGTTGGGGCCAAAACTAGTACTTTTCGTCCCAACATCGGTAAAAAGTAATATTTTGAATATCTATTTGGTTGGTTACCCAGAACAGGAAAAATCATTTCTTATAGATGGGTTCAAACAAGGCTTTAGGATTCCATATCAAACAGAAAAACTACCCGTACCAAAATCATGTAAGAACCATCCTTCAGCCCTTCAAAATGAAGAAATAACCACGCAGAAAATATTACAAGAACTTCAAAGTAAAACAATTTTGGGGCCATTCGAATCTCGCCCAGAAAATTTGATCTGCTCACCATTAGCCCTTGTTCCAAAATCTGAACAGGGTAAATTTAGGCTCATACATGATCTTTCTTTTCCAAACAATAAAGCAGTAAATGATTGCATAGATAGACAGTTAACGGAGGTTAGTTATGATTCGATTGATACAGGGGTAGAAAAGTAGAAAACGTCAAAAAATGTGGTAGACATTGTCTAATGGCGAAAACTGACATTGAAAATGCATTTCGTTTGGTGCCTATTCACAAAGAGTTATAATTTCTGATAGGATTTTCTTGGAAATTGGGTAATAAAAACTATTACTTTATTGATTGCTGTTTAGCAATGGGCCTAAATATTTCTTGTCAAATTTTTACAAGATTTAGTTATGCCTTACAATGGGTTATGGAGGCAAAATTCAATGCCACTATGAGCCATATAATAGATGATTTTATCTTTGTCGGTCCAGTCAATACAGAATTATGTCACAACAGTTTGTCAACATTTTTAGAAATGTGTAAACATATCAATATTCCTATAAAACAGGAAAAAACGGTCCTACCAACCACTTGTTTAACCATTTAGGGAATAGAGATGGATTCAGATGCTATTGAATTCAGACTACCCGAAGATAAAATTGAAAAAATTAAATCACAGCTTCAGTCAATTAAACAACATCGTAAGGTCACCCTAAAACAATTTCAGTCTGTTTTAGGTTTGCTAAATTTTGCCTGTGATTGCGTAGTCCCTGGACGTGCATTTCTGCGCAGATTGTATGACTTAACAAGGGTGATATTGAATCCACATCATTTCATAAGGTTAAACACGGAAGCCTGGGCAGACATTTCCATGTGGTGTAACTTCATAGAATCATTTAATGGCCGTTGTATGTTTTGAGGGATGAATGGATAAATTCTGATTTATTGCATCTAAGTACGGATGCAGCATCAACAATAAGGTGTGCGGCAGTTTTTGGATCAGAATGGGTAGCAGAAAAGTGGCCAGATCATTTTCATTCTTATCACATTAACATTTTAGAACTTGTTCCAACTGTTATTGCGGTAGAGCTTTGGGGTGTTAAAATGGCTAACCATAAAATAGTATTTCATTCTGATAATGAAGCTACCGTTCATGTGATAAACACATTGACTTCTAAAGACAAGATAATGATGAACTGTGTTCGTCATTTAGTTCTTTTGTCAATGAAGCACAATATTATTTGTAGGGCATTGCACGTACCAGGCCGAAACAATTTGGTAGCTGATAGTATTTCTCGTTTTGAATTTCAGAAAGCTTTCCAATTGGCTCAACACCTGAAGCGCAATCCAATTTCAATCCTAGAACATCTGTGGGAAATCTGACTGCACAGGCCAAAAGCATACTGTCGCACGCCATTAGTGAAAGAACAAAGAAATTTTATCTGTTATACTAGAAACGTTATGTTAGTTTTTGTGAAGACAACAATACGCTACACCACCCGCTAGTATCAGTATCAAATTTGTTGAATTTTTTGGCTAGCCTCATTTTTAAAGGGTACAAAAATAATACTGTTGCCGCACATTCTTCAGCTTTAGCGTATATAAATAAAGTTTTTGGGTATGATGACTTCAGTGGCTCATTCTTGGTGAAGCCACTCTTCAAAGGGGCAAAAGATTAGTGATTCTGAGATAGTTGACTCTCGTTTACCAGTTACCTATGAAATTTTACGACAGCTTGTCACAGCTTACTTAAGGTAATACCAAACCTATATACACGGATTTCTTTTGCAACCATGTGTATGCTAGCATTTCATGGGTTTTAGAGAATTGGGTAGATTTGTGTGAAACCAGGCAAAATAGAACTCAGTCTTACAATTTTCTGATGTCAAATTAGTCGACATTGACGGGATAACTGTTGAAGTGGAGCTGCGATTACAGAAGTTCAAACAAAGTAAACAGGCGGTTACTTTGTTTTTGCCTGTGTACAAGCGCAAGTCATGTGTATGTCCGGTAGCTGCCACACAACTTTATTTGTCGGTTGCTAAGCATATAACGGGACTTTTTTCCAATTGGAAAGTGGGACAGCGATAACTTACCGTTTTTTCAATGATTACCTGAAAGCAGCGATAGGTTTTATAGGCTTGAAAACATCAAACTACAAAGCACACTCCTTCAGGATTGGTGCTGCCACTCATTGTGCTATTCAAGGCTTTCATGAAGATGCAATCAAAAGAATTGGTCGCTGGAAGTCTAGTGCATTACAGAATTATGTTAGATTACCTACCTTTAATCTATAAAACTGAACTATATGTATCTGGCTATTATAAAGGAGGGCAGTACAAGACTGCTCCTGGATGACTAGGTTTTGATGTATAGATGTATTGTGTTCATACCAAGAAGTTATGGTGCTTTATTTTTGGAATATGCAGAATGATTGATATGCAGATAGTTTTCACTAATGTATAAGGGACGGGGCCAGTATAAGACTGCTCCATAGGAAAGATTACCGAATATAACAATTAGTTTGTATTAAGGAGGCCAGCATAAGACTGTTCCTTAAGATAGTTGTGTATTATAAATTTGTTTGTTTTAAAGGAGGATAGTACAAGACTGCTCCTTTAGAAATTATTTATTATGATTTTTTATGTTGAAAGAGGCCAGTATAGGATTGTTTCCATACAGGGAATTGTATGAATTGCAGAAGAAACTGTTAAGTATTATTGTCACTGATTGTTCAGGTTATACTCTTTGTTATACTATAATAGAAATCCTAGTCATTTTCTCATGTTAGTATAGAATTACAAGAGGTCAGCAGAAGTCTGCTCTTGTTTTTGGGAGCCTAGTACAACACCAAAAAGGGTTGTTAGTTGCTTTGTTAATTAGTGTTAGGATACGTGCCGTATGAGATTATTATGAGTTTTTCGCAAGTCATAATTTTGCCTAGTTTTTATATATACATAGTACTTTTCTCATGCAATTTAGACAGAAATTTGTTATAATTGACCTACATTAAGTAGTCTGGTTTCTGGGGTGGGGGAAACTTGTATTTGCAATCACAAGTTGTTATGGCGGTTTGGACCCCACCTATGTGTGTTGCTTTTATGCAGACATATGTCCGGTGTATATTTTCTATATTTTCGTCATATAAAATAAATGACATTTCCACTGCATATGCCTTGTATTGATTATATCACACATATGAACCAGTAACCAGACTGGTGCCTTGTCTTATTTTAAGGTAGTGGTGTTTGTGACGGGAATGGATTCAAATATAGTTTACTCACAATTAGAGTCGGAGTACTCATCATTCCCCTGCAAGAAGATACCTTGTGGTCCACGTTTTTGAAGTGTAAACAAAACATAAAAATAATTGTTCACGTAAAATATCGAACTGCAATATTTAATGTTTCTAAATCAGAACCTAGATACATGAAAAGAAAAGGTTAGCACTTGTTTGTTTATAATAGTAATATCGTTCTAGTAACCTTTGACACTATTTGTAAGGTAAGGATGGTTTTATGACATAGACATAACAATATAGCAATAGTGTATTTATGCATTATATAGCTGCATATGCATTCTTAAAAAGAAAACTAATTGTACTTTCTGGTAGTTTTGGCATATTTTTGCACGCAGTTATGTTGTCTGGAGTTATTTAGGAAAATGTAACATTTCGTAGTCTTTCATCATTTCTTTACCGGTATTTTTGAAACATGGCTTGTCCATTAAAACTGTGTCATGTACATGATTACAAGTCATTGTTATTAATTATTTGTGATGTACCGTAAATGGATAAAACACAGTGAACCATATTTTCCAAAAAGGAAATGTGATATTAAAACATCCTTTAGAGTAAACATGGCTGACAGACAATTTTTGAAAGAATCAGTGCTCTTGTTCACAGTGTTATCTTTACATGGTTAGTTTTCAATATATATCATTCATGTACAAGACGCATTAGTTTGTTATAGAGCTATATGTTCTCAATGGTTGAAAAATTAAATCCATAAAAATATATCTAAATGTGAACAAAATAGAATAGTGGAAAGACATCATTTAATTTCCTTCACAGTTTTATTTGTTTTATATCCATTCAGCCCATATTAAAATATCATTTATTAAGATGCAGATACATTGAATGCAGATACAGATATCTCGCCGATACATGCACATGGTACTTCTGTGTTTCATCCAGAAGTTGGTTGAGGTAGTAAATGATACCATAAAGTTGTAATAGTAGCATGTTATTAAAGACACACCACAGAATAATTGTATTCTTTTGTGCTTTCATGATGATGATTATACATGATTAACATAAGAAAGAAATACTAGTATTTATTTTATGCTAACTAATGAAATACTGTATTATATCAGTTAAATATTTTCATATCTCATCACTCATACTGTGAAAATATGAAATCTATATTTTCACACTGTGAGAGATCTAGCTCCGCCCCCTCATTACATTGTGTATGAATTTTAAATTATTTGCTTAAAACAGGATGAAAACTGTAGTCGCACTTTGTTCTTTATAGTACATTTCTCGATTCAAATTATTTTACTTAAAAAGAATTTCAAACCGTTATGCAGCAAAAGATAAAACAAAATGGAACTTTATGTTGCATGCGTCTTTATAACGTCACAGCACGTCTGACGTCATGTCTGTTTACGCGCGTCTGTTTCCCGCGCTGAGATTAAAACAGTTGCAAAATGCACATCTCAACGTAATTGAGCATAAAATAAAAAGAAAATTTGATTGTTTTTCGTGAATATTGAATATATCTCACCTCGAAGTGAGAAAATTTTCACATTTTCACTCGCGCTACGCGCTCGTGAAATTATTTGAAATTGTCTCACTTCTCAGTGAGATATATTCCATATTCACTCAAAACAAACAAATATCCTCTATCTAGTTACAAATTGACAGTTGGATATAAATAGGCAAAGACAATTTGTTAATTAGCTTAACGTTTAACTGAATTATTGTAGCACCTGTCTTTTTGTGGTGTACACTTTGAAGGGAGATAATTATTCGCAACCTGTTTAAAAGTGAATGACGGATTGATGATCTTGGTTTTAACCTTCACCCTGCTAAATTTCTACAATGGACTAGTCCATCATTCATTTTGGACAGTACCATTTATTATCTGAAGGGGTGTTCAGTGAAAATTTACTGACTGAAAAGCGAACAGTGCAGACCATGATCAGACTGCACGGATGTGCAGTCTTATCTTGGTCTGCACTGGTCGCAAAGGCAAAGACACTTGCCACCAGCAAATTAAAGGTTAAATAGGTCACAGCGCAACTTAGATATTTGCTAATACTTTCGTTTTATGGTATTATAATTTCTCAAAAACTAAAAGTGTCTTAAAAAAGTTGAGAAAATTGGAGTACTAAAAGGACATATAACAGCCAAAAGTATATGAAATGAAATAACAAGGGTTTTTGAGAAAATACCCGGAAAGAGCTCTCTTTTCTTCAAACATCCGATGAAATTCTCTATACTGTGTAGATATATCCAAATAATATCTAAATAAAATATTTTCATGTAACAAATAATAAGTAAGTACTGGACTTCAGGTAACGTTATAAGGCCGATTTTTATCCCTTTTCCTATTTTGCATCGTATTTGTGGCAGGAATGGCTAATTTTCTTTAATATTTCAACATTTTATCCCATTAAACTTTACAAGATTATAGTACACGGTGTATAGGCATATCGGATCCCTCTCTGTGGTGAATGAGAAAACGGATCCCTCTCTTTTCGCGCACAGGACACTCTTTGTGGTAAACAATGAACTCCAACGTCAGGGAGCTCAGAAAATCAAAATTTTCGTCCTGAACAAATTTTAGGCATAAAAATCATATGAACCACGGAAAGACGTAGCTATATACCATTGCTTTTTATCGTTACATTTGTTTTATCAGTTGACACAAGTACAAACGAAGATGGAATATAGCCGGAGGTATTGGCTCGAATGAACATCGACTTTCCTAAAAATGTGTTCAGGACGAAAATTTTGGTAAAATTATATTGTGGGAACAACAGGTATAACCAACCTGTTACATATTGAGTGAAACATTTCTTGCCACTTATTCATTTTCCAATCTACGTTTTAGTTCAGGGCCTAGTTGTTCGAAACTTTAACGGGCTGTTAAAGTAACCGCCTGTTAAATTTTGATTCAAAATACTAGTCTTAGTGGGAAACACTGGTATGATGTTTTATTTTTACTATAAATACGTTTTAGTGTTTATAATCCTTAATTCATACATTTGTTTTTCTAAGTTTTCTAAAATTTCGAAATAAAACTCTGGAAGTTGTTCAACTATTACTAAAATTTCGAACAACTGGGTCCTGAGATTTAATTAATAGGTGTAGACTTCGCGTTTCGTCAATCACGTGAAATTTGAATGTAACACAATTAGAATTTTAGGCAGGCACTTTATGCTCATCTTCTGAAAACAAGCGTTGTACAGTTTCCAGTGATGATGAATTGAAATCAAGAACAAATGGACAATTACTACGCTGTATCATGCATTAGGATGTCGTTACGAAAACAACATTTGTTCGGTGGAATAGAAGATATAAAAGTGTCTTATAGAGTTCTGCTAGCGGTTTGCTTATCAGAAGATGGCAATGTCTTAATTAAAGAACTCACTCATAACGATCAGAGCACGACAGTTCAGTTTCCATGTTATCAAGAACACAGGAATGCTACACGAACAGATTATTCTAACAAAATGTAAAGAAACTCCATTTAAGGACAAAGGTTATCAAATCACTTGTAACTGCGAACTGACTTTGTTAATTTGTTTGGTATTTCGCTTCCAAAAATACGGTGACACGGATTATAAATTATGTTTATGTTTTTCACATTATACTCAGTTTGGTCTAATTAATTCCAACATCGTTCCACAAATGGATTTGAAAAGTTGACGTAATATCAGGTTTAGGAATGTCGGTCACACGTATAAATGTTTCCGTATGAGCCTTTGTAACGGACATGTGAGCTAAGTGCCACGGGTTTCGAACGATTTCTGTCTTGTTTGTTGTCATTTAAAGCAAAATTAGTTTAGAGTTTCAAATATTGATACGTCCATTCTCTATTTAACTTGATTGTGACAATATTAGTCTTCCTCGGCCTAAAATAAGTGACTACAATTAAACAGATGATATAAATAGCAAAGTACACCTAGTGCCATTTTTTATATGTCACGGCTTTCATGACGACACATATTTCTATGTCACGGCTTTCGTGACGCATAATATTTCTGTGTCATGAATTTTCATGACATCCAATTTTTCTAGGTCACGTCTTTCATGACGACCCATTTTTCTAGGTCACGGCTTGTCACGGCTTTCATGACGATCCAATTTTCTAGGTCACGGCTCTCTGTCTATAGTTTGACAGACTTGTGACTTAGAAATATTGTGCTTTAGTGGACATTTTCGTAATTGAAAATACGTCTGTGAAACATGTTACAGACATTTTATGTATCATTGAAAAGAGTGCATTTTGGTTACCAATAGATAGTTATCGTTTCCAGTTAACGTTGGTGAAAGTTCATACCCGAGTGACAAACTCTCAGAATACGGTGGAACTCTTTCTTTTTACATGTTGAAAACAATATTTAGACGTTGTCAACTATGCAAAATTGCGGGGCTGATATTGAAAACCAGATAGTTCAGACATCGACCTGATATGTAAGGCTTGCTTGGAGAAAGCCATGTTATTGTAGCAGAACAACAATAATCAGCAATATTTTTTATTTTCGTATTTTACAATTTAAACCAGATCTAAGAATATTTTAAATCATGCACGAGGTTATTATACAACAAATAGAGATAATAAATCTTACATGATATTTATGATAATTAAGTTTATATTCACTGGTTTCCTATTTGTCTAAACACAATCATATGATTAATGACAAAATGTATTACTGACTCGTAGGCAAACGCAAGACGTGACGTCATAACCTTTTAACAATTAAAATAACATGACGTCGTATTTCTTTTGTTTCAAAATACGTTTTGCACACAAAGTAACAATTTGCAACCAATACAAATATACACTGTCAAAAAGGAGATAGGACTAGAAGATTGTCTTCTTCTTGTTGCAAAAAAGTTGCTACAAATATGACAGCAAAGATATTTTATCTAAAAATTGTGTCAGAAAACTAACAAATGCAGTAAACAAAAGAAAATAAAACATCAAATGATTAAATTGACTTTTTATCAAAAAACTTTCAAACTTTTGGTATAGGGAACACATATCATCAGTGTTCGTAAGAATTAATGATTATAAAACAAACGGAAATAATTTGTATGAAAAACAGTATGAATGAACGGCTATAGAGAGATAGGAAGATAATTAAAAGGTAAGAAGTGTACATGAAGCAAAGTGAGCTGGTTGTTTTAAGAGCAGCTGTTTCATGGAAAACGTAAAGGCCTACTATGCCTAATATAGTTCTGCATTGTTTAAAAATAAACTGAGGTTTATAGCGCAACTATGATCCCCATAGAGTAAAGTGTGAATAGTAATAGTTAAAAGCCGAAGTTCGTTCGAAGAAAACGTTCTCTGACTTCATTATTGAGGGCACTTGAAAAAGAATTGATAATTGCTTTCGAAAATATCACACAACTAACTGGAAATAATACCACCAGCTGCAATGTTTTCCTTGTATTCGATTAACCTTAAAAATTTAAGATTTTATAATGAAACAACTGTTGCCATTTAGGTTCGGTCAGTATTGTTAAAAAGCGATATCGACCGCACTAAATGGCGATAATTGTCTAATATTTTGTTTGAAATATACAACTGTAAAAATGATTTACCTCCTATCATATCATTTAAAGTAGCGACAGACAAATTTTGAAATATTGATAAAATTTTATCAAGATCAGATCAAGCTTCTCCTGTAATAATATTCTACTGACTTTTACATTATCGGTCGGGTATCAGAAAATCAAAGTTGTTTTTATATCGGCCCAATATTTGCTTGATGTCGGAATTTATATTGAACGGTAATCGATTTATTTGGTTTTAAATATTTGTCTAACATCAGTTTTAGGTATTGGGCTATTATCTGTTTTGCAAGGTTGGTGTAATATACAGTATTGTTTCCAGCATCAAGCCGATAATGGACAATATAAAAGCAATATAGAACCCATAACTCTTTTCAGTTATCGGTCTGACACAGGATATTTGATTATTTGTATATCGATTTTATAAAAAATATAACATTTGTCCTATTTCATCATTCATTATTTTCATAGTTTTACTATAAAACAATCACAAAAGACTTTCCCAGTTCTTGATAAACTTTTCAAATCCTCAGTAGGGGAAGACGTTATTGTTAGTTTTGAAATGACTGAATTAAGGCCATATAAAAGAAAACAAGTAGAACAACAGGCTTACAAAACATGATTTATCGTCGTTACATATCTTTTTGACGTTTATTCCGATTTTTTATCTAACTCATCAGACGTCATGCTTTGCTTTGGTTTTTTTTGTATAAAATACTTTTAAGTAAATGAAGGTATATAATGAAAGGAGTTTTACAACAGGAGTTTGATCTGGAATTTTGTATTATAGTCAGGCCTGGTCACACTCGGCGCTTAAGCTCCTCGAAGGTAATCCACCCTAGCCGGTACAATATCCCTGATATAATTGCTTTTTAACATTATAAGACACTGTTTTGACAAATAACTTGATACTTTGACATGATGATATGCCTAGTTAACATAATAAGACACTATTTTGACTAATTAACATCACATCGTACGTGATATCATAGCATTTTAACATAGAACACTGTATCGGGAAGTTAACAGCACAATTTAATAAGATACTATTGCCTCTTAACATGAAAGCACGCTCGGTAGACGGTATCACATGACATTGTAACAAGACAACATAGCGTTTCAAGATAATAGCACGCTCGGTAGAAAACATCACACGGTACCTTAACAGGATAGCATAAATTTTAAACAGAATAACACGCTCTGTAGACAAGATCACACGATACTTTAACAAGATAACATAGCTTTTTCTCATGATAACACAATCTGCAGACAATATCACACTTTAACATTATAACATGGCTAGTTAACATAACAAGACGCTAATTTGGCAAGTTAACATTACACCCAGACATTATAACATAGCTTTTGAGCATAATAAGACACTGTTTCAACAAGTTAACACAACATATTGACAGGATGAAATGGCTATTTAGCTTAATAAGACGACACTGTTTCTACAAGTTAACATCACACTTTGACAAAATAACATAGCTTTTTAATACAATAAGGCACTGTTTTGACAAGTTAGCATCGCGCTCTGACATGGTAAAATGAAAAGTCACGATATAAGACAGCTGCGACGTTCCATAAGTATTATCAGATAGGAAAACGCTGTGTATCATAATTAAAAGTTTTACCAGAATAACATGATAATAGAAGTTAAATAAATATATTATGATTGAGTAACACCCGGAAAATGTTATTGTGACATATGACAATATTTGAAGTATGCCTATATGAGCCGTATGCCTATATGATTAGTACTCTAATATATCCGGTACTCCGATATGACCAGAATGTACGTAGGATGATATTGTCCATGTAAATGGGTGAAAGTGATCTCAGTTAAAGGCCATTGTATGTATTTTGAAATTAATTTTAGAAAAGTGTATATATGCAGTCGAGCGTATAAAAGAAATTCTAAGTGCTTACTTGTACCTCATATCGGCAAAATGTAATATATTCAGCGACTTTCCTGCTCTAATGGTGGAGGAAGTCCCAGTGTTATTTAAGGCACAGGCAGAATCTCAAGTAGATCAAACTTGCTGGAACGCTTCCACAAAGACGAAATGAGCAGGGCTGGAACCCACTGTGTTGAGAGGCAAGGGGTTTGAGGTAATCAGTCAGAACCATTCGGTCATCGAGGCCCTACTTTATGAGCTTTATAACAAAGGTATGTCTAATACCGGGGTTGTTTTGTAAAGGGAGTAAAGTAAGATAAATTATGATCATTTTAATGGAATAAAGGCATTTACAGTCCAGCAAGGTATGTTTACTTATGTTGCAACAAGTGCCAAAGAATCCGATTCTACAGAACAAATGGAGTACACTTTATCGCGTCTGCTGATTTCTGCAACTAAGGTAAAAACAACCTTAGTGTGTTTGCAAGTATGTATACTTTAGTATGCCTAATTTTACAGACCCAAGCTCAGAATACTCATATTACAAATTGATAGATTGAGTTAATACAGCCATCAACAAAAAGTTCATAGGTTACTTTTGTGCAGTAAAATACCAATATGACTTATTATGAGAACAAATTGAACAATTCAAACACTTGATCATCAAGGAAGATATGGTAAAATTGTTTCAAAGAAGGATGAGTTAATTACCACATTTATTAAGTAGTTATCATTAATTCCTTATTGTGTACAAGCCACAAGGTAAAAGCACTTGAATCAGGAAGTTACAGATTTACCACTTGCTAGCATATTTATACATTCCGTAATCGCACTTGCTTTTGAGAGTAATCAAACTAATTTATGCTAATGGTTAATGCTGTGAAAAGACGCAGTAAAAGAAGATTTAGAAATTGAAATATTGTGTAGATAACATTTAACATTAGTGAATATCCTACACTAAGTAACTGCCATATCTGCTGATCTAAACTGAATCTGTAATGAAAATGAAATGAATAGATTGTACAAACTATTTTGCAATATCGTTTTGGTTCAATGTACATGTAGTCACACACATCCCTTCTCCATACAACCCGTCCTGAGACACTGATACATCTGCTTATTTGTTTTCTGCCACATCTGAACTCAGCTAAATGCCTCAGTGACATTTGTAACTCGGCTAAATGCCTCTGTGACCTATGTAACTCGGCTAAATGCCTCAGTGACATGTGAAACTCGGCCAAATGCCTCAGTGATATATATAACTCAGCTAAATGCCTCAGTGACATGTGTAACTCGGCTGAATGCCTCAGTGACATGTATAACCCAGCTAAATGCCTCAGTGACAGGTGTAACTCAGCTAAATGCCTCAGTGACATGTGTAACTTGGCTAAATGTCTCAGTGACATGTGTTACTCAGCTAAATGCCTCAGTGACATGTGTAACTCATCTAAATGCCTCCAGTGACATGTGTAACTCGGCTAATTGCCTCCAGTAACATGTGTAACTCAACACGGCTAAATGCCTCCAGTGACATATGTAACTCGGCTAAATGCCTCCAGTGACATAGGCCATTCGCCTAAATACCTCAGTGACATGTGCAACTCGGCTAAATGCCTCCAGTGACATGTGTAACTCGACTAAATGTCTCCAGTGACATATGCCATTCGGCTAAATACCTCAGTGACATGTGCAACTCGGCTTAATGCCTCAGTGACATGTGTAACTCAGCTAAATGCCTCAGTGACATGTATAACTCAGCTATATGCCTCAGTGACATGTGCAACTCAGCTAAATGCCTCAGTGACATGTGTAACTCGGCTAAATACCTCCAGTGATATGTGTTACTCAGCTAAATGCCTCAGTGACATGTGCAACTGGGCTAAATGCCTCAGTGACATGTGTAACTCAGCTAAATGCCTCGGTGACATGTATAACTCAGCTATATGCCTCAGTGACATGTGCAACTCAGCTAAATGCCTCAGTGACATGTGTAACTCGGCTAAATGCTTCCAGTGACATGTGTATCTCAGCTAAATGCCTCAGTGACATGTGCAACTCGGCTTAATGCCCCAGTGACATGTGTAGCTCAGCTAAATGTCTCCAGTGACATGTGTAACTCAGCTAAATTCCTCCAGTGACATGTGTTACTCAGCTAAATGCCTCAGTGACATGTGTAACTCGGCTAAATGCCTCAGTGACATGTGTAACTCAGCTAAATACCTCCAGTGACATGTATAACTCAGCTAAATGCCTCCAGTGACATATATAACTCAGCTAAATGCCTCAGTGACATGTGTAACTCAGCCAAAGGCCTCAGTGACATATTTACCTGAGTTAAATGTCTCCGTGACATGTATAACACAGCTATATGCCTCAGTGACATGTGTAACTTAGCTAAATTCCTCCAGTGACATGTGTAACTCAGCTAAATGCCTCAGTGACATGTGCAACACAGCTAAATGCCACCAGTGACATGTGTTACTCAACTAAATGCCTCCAGTGACATGTATAACTCAGCTAAATGCCTCTAGTAGCATGTGTAACTCAGCTAAATGCCTCCCGTGACATGTTTAACTCAGCTAAATGCCTCAGTGACATGTGTAACTCAGCTAAATGCCTCAGTGACATGTGTAACTCAGCTAAATACCTCCACTGACATGTGTAACTCAGCTAAATGCCTCCAGTGACATGTATAACTCTGCTAAATGCCTCAGTGAATTGTGTAACTCAGCTAAATTCCTGAGTGACATGTGTACCTCAGCTAAATGCCTCAGTGACATATGTACCTCAGCTAAATGCCTCAGTGACATGTGTAACGCAGCTAAATGCCTCAGTGACATGTGTACCTCAGCTAAATGCCCCAGTGACATGTGTAATTTTATGGATTTATAATCATACTTAAATTAATATCGTATTATTTATCCATGATCTAATGATAGCTAAAAATAAGATGTTTATATATATACATTATATATATAATAGCTCTCATCTAGCTTTGACCAAAGTGGCCTAAACCTTTTTCTGTTTTTTGTTGTTGTTTTTTTTTTTTGCTGCATTTAAATACTGATTTTGATATGCAGGCCGTTTAGAATGGCAAATAATTTCTATAACGTTAATATGTCAAGACCGTAGCGATAAACTGGATATGAGATCAATAACGAAAAATAAATTATTATTATTTTAAATGTTAGTAAATTATATTAAGGTTGAAATATTTTATTAGTTTTTAATCACTTTATGCTTCATTTGTTAAATATTATTTTTGTTTGAAGTCAAACTTAAGTTTTCGCGACTACAGAAACCGATTATCCGATTATATCCGATTAATCGGTTTGAAGAGCTAACCGACTTTCCCATCAGTCACTATATACGGACGAGGGAAGAATCTTAAATATAATTTATCCAAATACCAGATATTTAAATTCAAGCAGTTTAATCAATCTAACCTGATATAAAAGAATTTCATCATGTACTAGCATGATATAAAACAATTCAATCCGCTACAAAACCTTCTACAATATTTGAGCCGCGCATGAGAAAACCAACGTGCGTTTGCGAACAGCATGGATCCAGACCAGCCTGCGCATCCGTGCAGTCTGGTCAGGATCCATGCTGTTCGCTTTCAAAGCCTATTGCAATTAGAGACACTGTTACCGAACAGCATGGATCCTGACCAGACTGCGCTGATGCTCAGGCTTTTCTGGATCCATGCTGGTCGCAAAGCCACTATGTTGGTTTTCTCATGACGCGGCTCATTTATAGAAAGTATCTTATGTCGAATACTACTTATCTTAGTTTCCTGTTGAACTACTAGTCATTCTGTTCGAAACATAGGTATGAAGTTAAAATGCTTTGAAATACTGATTTTAGGTCTGGCAGTAAATTTTATACTTCTTGCTGGAGATTTCTTAAGCAGCCGGTGAACAGCGGAAAGAGCGAGCTATATCCAGATTTCTGAAACAATTAGTTTCTATTGTCGATAGGAAACTACAATTACAAACTTGTCTCAATACCACTCGACATCACACAAAGTCATACACATTCATTGTAAGTTGGTAATCTGACTAACATCGACTGTCTTCCTAGACAGAGTCAACTGTTTACATTTTCATTCGTATATATATATCAAAGTATGCGAGGGACTCTTAATACGGTCTCTTTTTCATGTTTAATTTATTTGTAACAGAAGGATGTACAAATATTAACACGGCTCCGCACGACATTTAATATTTTCTACCAAATATATTGTGTTCATATTTGTGCAAGAAACGCTAAAATGAGTGTGCAGGATGAAAGAGTGGGATGTATGCAACTAGGAATATCAATTAAAAACGATTAGCAGTGATTGAAGTTTAAGTCATGTAGTGTACTTAATTATTTGCCAAAATTTCGATGAATCAACATCCTTAACCAAATGACTTGCTTCCGCTTCGGACAGATACTTTCAACAATACGATAACGTTCCGTGATTATTGTTGTTGAAATGAACATATATACATGTTTTGTGAGTGATGTTAACACTTAGCATTTATATTTAACATCATGGTGTACGTTTATACTGGATTAACATTTACACTTTTAATAAAATTATAGCTGGGATATTAACACTTTTCATTTATTTAACATCATGGTGTACGTTTATATTGGATTAACATTTATGCTTTTACTTCAATTAGAGCTAGGATATACTGGTAAGTAGACAGTAAATATGAGACATTAAGGCTACATTCCGGTGCACTTTCTAAGCTTCCGTACAAAACTGTTTGTATAGCAGTTACATCTTACGTAAAATTTTGCAACATCTTAATATGTTGAATCATTTATACTTCACTAATTTTAAAAAGTGATCAATTTCAAGCACTGTGCAAGAAACTTTAAACGGAAAACCTAAGTGAGTTCTGCATAATATCTGCTAGTCTTTTTAAGCTGTTAGTAACTCATAGTAATTCTAATCATACCATAAATTACCCCTCCCAATACCCCATCTTATCAAAGATCTGATTGATGATATACTCAGCAATAACTTCCATATTCTGCAAGTAATTTTTCTAACTATGCAATTTAATAATTTTGAAAAAGAAATCTTGAGTGATTAACAAAGTATACGGAAAAAGTCGTTGTGGGTACTGTACATATTTAAGAATTAAATGATGTATTGGCTAGAAGCTACGGCTTCAAGCCTATATATTGTTTTCGGTTATTTTGCCTCGTCTACAAACAAGAAGCCGGGAAGCAGAATATATTCAAGCGGCAGTTTGTAAGGAGTCTACCGATTCGTCACACCTACATACTTCGGTCCAACGGGTGTTTGCGTTTTATGACAGTCTATTATTTATTCGAGGGTGTTTCACGAAAATGATATAAATCAATTACATATATTAAGGTTTTATTGAAAAGGCTGGCTTTACAAATTTCAGTTATTTTAGTTTCTAATGTAAAGAATTTATGAACATATATATCTGCCATATTAAGCACACTACGCGGCCAAATCCAGAAGTGTTTAAAGGGGGTATCTGGTTTTAGACAGCTTCTGTGCATGTTTTATCCGCTTAGTCAAGTTTGCGAAAAATTTGTTTTGATCGCTAGCTGCTATACTTGCAGTCTTTGATATAGTTCCTGGACCCAAACCGAATTGGGACCTTTGCAATCCCGATTCTTTTGATTAGTTGCAAGAAGTCCCAATGTGATTTATACCCGTATCAATGCACAAAAATAGCATTTGATACTAAAATTTACATTTTACAGTCGCTTGCCACAAAAATAACTGGTTTGCTTTCAATGAAGATCAGAAAATCAAAATAAGTGTCAGAATATCGATCTCTTCAAGATCTAAATAGAACGCCCATGTTCGATTCCTAATGTTTCACGTTTCACTTTTACCGTCAGATAAAATAGATTTAGCTATAATCCAGTGATCTTTTTGAAACTTTGGTCTCCAATTTTGAAAACAATTTTGAACGACGGAGTGTCATGCGGAAGAAACAGGGCCCTAGGTCTAAAGTCAAGGTCACACTTAGAGGTCAAATGTCAAATTCAAGAATGACTTTTCCGGAGCATATCTTCTTCATACATGGAGGGATTTTGATGTAACTTGGCCAAATTATTCACCATCATGAGACGGAGTGTCATGTGCGAGAACCAGGTCTCTAGGTCTAAGGTCAAGGTCACACTTAGAGGTCAAATAATACAAGAATGAAAATTTTGTCCGGAGCATTTCTTATTCATACATGGAGGGATTTTGATATAACTTGGCACAAATGTTCACCATCATGAGACGGAGTGTCATGCGCAGGTCCCTTCTTTAGAATTACTTCCCATTGTTATTACTATAAATAGCTTATATTGTAACTTTTTCATTACTAGTGGTAGGGGAAATAGAGACCACTTTTCTGTAGTACAACATGCATGTTACATCCAATTTTGAGGTGTATTTTGACCTATCTCTACCTGGTAAGGATTTTTTTTAGATTAACTTCATTTAGTTGTTACTATAAACTTATATTGTAACTTTTTATAATTGACCGTAGGGAAAAAACAAGACCGTTTTTCTGTTGTACAACATAGGTGTTACTTTCAAATTTTAGGTGTATTTTAAGGTATCTCTACCTGGTAAGGAGTTTTCTTTTGCGGATTAGAAAAACAAAAGAATTAAAATAATTACTACACAACCACAGAATTAAAATTCCATTTGCAAATACATGTGCTAGTGTAAAGAAATTTGCTATGACGGGAGTATATTGTGACATTTCATGTGAATGACGTCGCTTGCGGAAAGGGCCGCCCTTGTTATTATTACACCAATGTTGTTTTTTTCACCTACAGATACAATTTGACAACAATTTGATAAACGCAGGTACCAATAGAAACTATACATTGAGGTATGAAATTGTACCTGTAGGTTTGAAATTAGCAATGCAGGCACAGTTTCATACCTGCAGGTATAAACTGATACCACTACGTATATATAAGTTAATGCCTGCAGAATATTTATGCAGTTATAAATTATACCTGCATGTATACAAATTATACCTGCACGTTCATTTCAGATCTGTACCAGCAGGTATAGTTTTATTCATCTAATTACAAACGTATATCTGTAGTTACAATTTTATACCTGCAGGTACCTGTACCTTTCTGATTTATGCCTGCAGCTATATCCATGTACCTGTAGGGCTATTGCATAAAATATTATTAACTTTTGACCCAAACTGTAGGACATACAATTTTGCCAAGCCCGTCAGTTTACCTGTCATTCATTTGGTCAGTCACTTTACCGCAATATCGCCAAATATACGTTAATACGTTAGATTTGCCTTTCATTTTTACTAGATATTCATTCTTATGCCGCGCAAAGAGAAGAACTGCGCATCCTTATAAAATTAATGGTCAAAAGCGTTTTTTTTTCTTAACAATTCAACTACAAGATCTTCATATCAACTTTATCTTTAAGATTTATTTAATCTTGCTTCAGTGTAAAAATGTTAGAAACATTGATATGAAGTGTTTTAAGTAAAAGTAGATGTATATAAGGTGAACTTGTACTTGTAGATACACTTAAAGTACTCGTTTAAAATTGTTATAGTCAAATTCATTATTCATCTTTCAGCTACATGTGGTTCGCTTGAATTTGAGCAAGATACAGTGACAGAGGGAGGAGCTGCAAAGCTCATTTACAAAACGCTTAATATAAATGCACCCCGGAAGTGGTATAGGTGGAATACAGATTGGACTCTCCTTTATGAAGATGGCAAATCTAACAGCAATACAAAATATGCTGAAGAAGCACAAGGAGAAACTTTCATTTTATCAATGAAGGGAGTAGTTCAAGCAGATTCTGGGACATATACTGTTTACTGTGGTAAACATCATAGCGATGAAACAATGCTTACTGTTACGCCATCACCTACAGGAGGTATGATCAAATTAATATATTCTGCAATGCATCAATATTTTTCTCGCACGTGATTCATCTTAGGGTTTTCTTACTGTAAAATAAAAGTGAAGGGAAATATAGCTATAACGCTACCGTATAAAAATGCATGGAATTTGTGACCTCATATTGGCGTCTTTATTTTTGTAATATTACCACGTTGGACAAAATTATATGGATTTTGACACCGGGATTAGACAATTCGCTCGTAATTTGTCGATATATTTTAAATCTGAGAACACTTGTGGCGTTCTGTTCACAAAAGGAGACCAGTTCCATATGAATGATTCATTACCCTACCCGTGGCAGCTGTATTTGACGACCATTAATGAAGTATGAACCCTACATCGCCTTCTTTCTGAGAGCGGGGCATGTTAGTATGGGTAAGACTACGGCGGTCTTAAAAATATTTGGATACGGTTATCAGCAAGGCTAGATAAGGTTATCAGCATCTAATTTCTGTACATTAAGCCTATTTTTAAACTCCTTTTCGAAGCAGTATAAATTGTCTGTTGAAGTTCAAGTAAACAAATATACTTAACTTTAATATAAATCAGTGAAGTCCACAAAACACTGATGTTATTCTACGGAAACAGTTTATCAAATGATAAATAAAATACATATTAGATCTACACGCATTAGTTAAGAATTCCTTGATCTTTATTTCGTACTAAGGTATTTTAGGTTTCCCGTTGTACGCTAAAAATTTGCCCTGACCCTTAATTTTTATTTATTAATTTTTTTTTAGCAATATTTTATTATTCTTAGCCACATACAGACTAAAACATCCAAACAATATGTAATCCTATTTTTCGGGGCCACACATGCTTACATATTTCTCACCTGTAATAACTAGTAAAATGCATTACAAAATAAAAAGGAAATGAGACAATGTCTTGCAGTCAGACCATTGACTGATTCCGAGTTATGATTTCCAAGCTTTCCAGATTGGAGAACCCATCTGTGTCAATGTGTAAAAAGTGCTAAAATATGAAACCTTGAGCCCTTAAGCTGCAATATCTACATGTACACTTGTACTGTTTTACAGAAGGGGAGAATTGGTAGGGTTTCTTCGTCAACTGCAAAAAAAGTTTGCAGTATATTAAAGTCACAAAATGAAGCTCGAACAATTCCACTGTAAATTTCGTAATTCTGTTATACATTCTTTTATCAAAAATTTGAGCCATGTCATGGGAAAACCAACATAATTCCTTTGCCACCAGTATTGATCCAGTATAAATTGAGCCTACGTCAATTTAATCATTTAGACCCTATATGAGTGTTACATAAGCTTTAGGTTCTTCTCATAATATGCGTTAATTTACTGGTCACGGCAAACATTCCTACTAAAAATGATATGATCGATAGGTAGTTTCCTCAAGGTAAAACAGGGTATATTAGTAGTTCAATGGCCCATACCCTATGCATTCTAATCTGATCTTGAACATAATATTACTTCACCAAGATATTACGGTAACCAATATCTATCTGTGCAAGAAATAATACTATTACGTGTCCTGCCGTGTAAGTTCATTGTAATTGCAAAAGTTTATCAGTTTCAACGTAAACCTGACAAGATCGTAGGTCACAAATGCATTACTTATTGAATAATGTATTTCAATTCATTTTTATCAGTTTGGCATTTCACAGCGTCAAGTTTGAGACGGGCATTCATAAATGCCCTGCTAGGTTTTATAATTGCATGCATTTTGGAGAATTAAATTTCTTTTTTGCTTTCCTAGTAAGTATTTCAAAATACCAACTTTACAGACAAACAAAGTGAGAAATTACTGGTACAATATACCACTATGTTGAACCTTGCCTTAAAAGTAAGTAATTCAATAAGAAAATGAGGTAGTTGTTTTTATTTTTCAGCACGTTTGATCATGGACTGGTTTACTGGGGCCTTTTTATTTGATAGCTGACCTGGAGGGCGTGTTAATATAGCTATATAGAGTCCTGCAACCATTAATCTGATCAAAAATGCACTTGAACATTATATGAGCCGTGCCATGGGGAAACCAACATAGTGGCTTTGCGACCAGCATGGATCCAGACCAGCCTGCGCATCCGCGCAGTCTGGTCAGGATCCATGCTGTTCGCTTTCAAAGCCTATTGCTATTAGAGAAACTGTTAGCGAACAGCATGGACCCTGACCAGACTGCGCGGATGCGCAGGCTGGTCTGGATCTATGCTGGTCGCAAAGCCACTATGTTGGTTTTCCCATGGCGCGGCTCATATAAAGTGAATCGCTGACGTAGTCTTTTTAACATTTGCTTTCGTACTTCTATCGGTTCAAAAGCACCTGGAGTGCTTATGTTGTATTGTTACTTGTCTTGCCGACTCAAAATAAAATTAAAAAAAAAAATAATTAGTAAATTTTAAGTTATTAACAAACATAAGACATATACATTATAATTAAAGGCATTATGACCCTTTAAGTATTCAAAGAATTATGATAATTTTTGGATTGTAAGCTTTTTCATTTATATTTTCTAGTATAAACTGTCTAGAAAAAAGATTCAAATATTTCGATTAACTTTTAGAAAGTCAGACAAACTGTGGCAGTCTTACAGTGATGAAAAATAATTTGACAGAGGGACGAATGGCTACATTACAGTTTAGTATACGCCCAGGCAGACCGATAAAATGGGAAAAGAAAATCAACTCGACATTCCAGCAGTTGTTCAAAGGCAAAGATTATGAATTTACGAAGGATGATGAGAAAACAATACACAACCTGGTAATTCATCTAAGTGAATACAGTGACAGCGGAGAATATAGAGTGGATTGTGATAGCGCAGTGTCAAATTCGGTACATCTATATATTGGTAAATAAATACATTTTTTAATTACAGTTCGTTTTTGTAAACATCATTTTTGTAAACATTTAAGACTGAGTTTTGTAACCTTAACTCAGGGTTCCATATTTTAGTGTGTCTTGTATAAGAAAAACGTGAACTCAAGCTAAAACGAAACATAATCAAAAAGTAGAAAGGTCATTTTGAAAGAAGAGAAATTTTGGGTTGAAAACGTGTAAACACGTATGACCTAGTAATCGAACTGTAATTGTAAATTTAAGGGCGACCCTATGTTGTTTTTGGCATGGTTGAATATATGTTTTTTTTAATAATATAAGTATCGACACTGTCGCTGGCTACTGGGGACCTCTCCCTGGTACATGTATTATTGAAAGTTTGACAATAAGACATAGCTTCTTTGGAACCAACTTGTAACTAATTTAAAAGAATATATTAGTTCGCCAAATACACAATATAGACTGCGGTTTTGTCACAACTTACTAAATACAACTTCCTAATAAAGACCACTACTGTAACTCCTGTTTATAATGGCCACTTTTTCTCTTCCCGTTTTGTTTTGGGTTTAACTCCGTTTTTCAACAGTGTTCAGTTATGTAACGGCGGGCAGTTAACCTAACCAGTGTTCCTTGATTCAGGACCAGTACAAACCTGTTCCCCACAAGTCATTGCCAACTGTCCCAAAAAATCAGAAGTGGAGGACGAAATAGTTCACACATGTCTTTTTATCAAATCGTCACGGAGAACATACGCCCGCCCGGTCCCTTAAAATACAATAGTGTAAGTTTACCTAAATTGTCTCAGAGAGACCGTATAATATACTTTAAAATCCATGAATTAAAATCATTCTTTTCTGACAGAGACAAAGATGTATAAGATTGTAAGTACCCTTCCAAGGTAACTGTTACATATTTCTTAGTCGCCTTTTTGTTTATCCATTTAAGAAATTCAGTTATTCCTGACCATTTCGTTTGATACTGTTGGACAGGTTGATTTATAAGATTTTAGAAAGGTCTTTTTTTAATTAAAAAATTAGAAAAAGTGGAAACTCCACATACATAAGTAGCTAATTTTCATGTCTATAAACATATGTTACTTAATAGTAAACTTTATTATTTAATGATTTAGAGTTATTCCTCGTTGTATTTAACTGTAACATAGTCCTAAAATCAACTGCCTGGCGTGTAATGTTGCAGTTTCTGTTTTAATAAATGGATATGAGTTATTATATTTGAACAACTTAACGTCTCATTATGTATCACTGGGACATTTTGAAATGTAAATTTGCAAATCACCTCTTATGAAAATGAAATAAGTTTGATATTTCAGTTGCATACCTGTAGAAATGTTTTCTGTCAACATTAAATCTGTACTGAAAGTACTCTACTAGATAGTTATGTAAAGATTTGTTTAGTTGTTTCAGATCATCTGAGCAGAAAGTTATAGTGATCCCTCACCGTCCCTCGTCCGTCACACCTACGTCCACTTTTCTCTTCCAACAACATCTCCGCTTAGGCCTTGATGGAAGTTGATTAAAGTTGGCAGAAATATTCCTTGCACAGTTGTATAAAAGACTTGGTAAAAAATATTTCCATGTAGAAATTTGGCTGTCGTGGAAAGTGAAAGCAAACTCTTCAAAAATAGTCTTATCTGAAACTATCGACCAGATATTCCTTGGGCCTCTACCAAAATTATTATTATTGCAAATTATTTCAATTTGTCAAAAAAAAAATAACAAAGACAAAACATGGCAGCTTGGGGCTTGCTCATTTTGTCTTTGAAGTAGGAACTTGCAATGATATTGTCAGAAACTGATGGCCTGATATCGATTTAAATTCATATATTGTTTCTTGACCTCTGCCAGGGTTGTACAAAGTATTCTGATCCGTCAGAATACAGGACCACCAGAAGGCATGTTCACATTTCCCTATATGTATTTTGTGGAAACATAAAAGAAGAATCTTGTGATCGATCGATTTTAAAATAAGTGATAATACATGATTTTTACAAAGGATGTTCAAATTATTTCAATTTGCCAAAACACATGGCCACCAGAGAGTGTAGTTATTTTCCTTGTATGCATAAAGTATGCATAATGTGGAAACTTTGAAACATGTTCTTGTCAGAAACTGCTGATCCGAATTTTTAAAAAAAGTCACACAAATGTGTAAGTGGTGACCCTTACAAAGATTGCATAGATAATACCAATTAGTCAAAATCATGGCCACTAGAGGGCAGAGTTACTTTTCCCTGCTTAGTAGAAATTTAATAATTTGTCAGAAACTACTAGATTATAGCTTGATTTTAAAACAATTTCACTAAAATATTTCCTGGGAGACTAATTATTAAGAACACATTCCAAACTAAATACCAAGAAAATCAAAATAATTCCAATTTGTAATTGGCATGGCTGCCAAAGCTAAAGATATAAACCGCTTGTTGCATATCGAACTAATTTGAAAGAAATGTTCCATGAGTGGACGTCTGCTAAAATTGTTGAACAGTCGTAATTGATTAAAGAAACATGCATGTTACGGCATAGAATATGTGTGTTAGGGTTGGGGCGGTGGGGATGTAGTAATCTGTCGGCCAGTTTTTAAAGAGATTTGGCATATATGTTTCAGGGATGTCTCTCTGTCAAAATTGTTAAATTTTGAGATATCTTAGACCAGCATAGCCCTAGCGTAAGTTTAAATCGTTATAGCTTTTGAAATTTGAATGATGCATTAACAAAACTATTGAGAAAGGTATTTGAAGCAACAGAAATAACGGAAGTATTTTGGAATTTTAACTATAAACAACTCTATGAAGGAAAGTCTAGTTTCATTCAATTTGCAGGTATACATCAGCATGTTGCGTGTGAGTACCAAAAACATATTATCAGCTTTTCTTAATTGTAAAAATAGTTTGCGTTCTTTTTTATTATTTTGAAGGTGGTCTATTTGGAATGTCTATTTTTTCTTGTATATCCATGCCTACATTTCAGGACATGCTATCACTATTTGTATGATACAAAGTTCACTGAGCTTTCTTTGACATTTTGAAAATCTTTTGAAATATATTGTTTAAATGTGAGGTGACAGCTAGAAGAAGTTATCCTTAAATGTTACGCTTTGCGAATTTTACCCAAACTGCAGGTTGTAGGAACATCAATTGTTTTTTGATAATACAAAGAAAGCGGACAATTTTCCATTTTATTTCAGTTCCGACAGCCCCAACTGTTCCAGAATTTTCAGGGAAAGGGAGCATACCCGAGTGTAAAGAGTGTATACTAGCAGAGCTGAATGTACCGGTAAACGTAGAATGTTTTGTGAGGGGTGGAACAGAGCCAGTAGTACTAAGCATGTTTAAGGATGGGAATGTTATCTCAAATGTGAATAAATCCATTACTAAAAGTAGCGTAAATATCTACCATGCAAGGCACAATTTTTTACCTAGAAGACAGGACTTTGGTGTCGTTTTTACCTGCACTGTAAAGAATCCAGCGCTTAGGGTAGAGTTAGACAAGTCTGCACCATTATACATAAGAGGTATGCAAAGATCTATAAAATAAAATGGACATGCAATTCTCCAAAGAATATTTATGAAATGTTGCTTAATCTCATGATAACAGGCCTCATGTTCACGAAACATTTTTTTGTTTAGTTCTCAGTCGTTTTTTAGTTTGAAATCTTCATAATAATTTTACTAAAATTTCAATAATAAATTCCAAAAGAGACTGACCATCAATATTGAATAGTCACTTGAAAACAGATATGAACTAAAAAGTTAGCTTTAAACACGTACTTCAGAAATAATTAACAAATCAAGTTTCATTATCAAACTCAGCTGAGACTGAACATGTTTTGTTAACACGGGGCCAGGTATGTGCCAAATATAAAGTCACGATCTTTTCCGTTGACTTTAGTGGTGCAGATATTTTTTTTAAGTTTAAAAAATCAAGTGAGAAGTTAAAATTTTCTTTATTACTTTCTTCCTTCTTTTTTTCGTGAATAAAATGGCCGTTCTTTACATACATAGAAATTGACAATAATTGAAAAGCACCTGAATTCGTTTATATATTAAACTATGTGTTAATGCTGATGAAATATAAAATAAAGTAGTGTCTACTCGGTTGGCGTTTATGACACACCAGAACAATTTTGGGACATTTGACTAACTTTAGATTGTGGGGGAAAGCGCCAGGAAAAAAGCACGGGCGCGTAAAATTATCTACCGATATTCCGTTATCCAGTTAGATGTGTTAGAGTCCCAGTGTTTATAAAGTATGAAAATACATGTAAATATGCTGTATCGTACAAATGATTTATGTGAACTTACACTTTGCTCATAACTGTACAAATAGGAATTATTTTGCTAACAGTATTTTCGTAAAGTGATTTACGACGAAATTCGGCACATGCACAGAGCGCCTGACTTTGGATTTTTTTGGAAGAATACGCTTTTTCCATGTGCCTTATAAGCGTCCACATATTTTGTCCGAACCGCAACGTCTTGCACATCAGTACAAATATGGGCACTGTTGTTTTAAATTGACAGGGAATCGATCCTTTGCGAAGCGACGAAAATCGGGATCGATCCCCCTGCGATATACCGAATGAGATATGTACTATCGAATTAAAAAATGTGTCCTTCCGTATTGTCATTAGACAGTTCTTTTCAAATGTTATGGGATGAGTTAAAGTCGGATCGATTCCCGATTGAGGCAGTGTCTTATTTCATATTAGTTATATAATATATACTAGTGGTTTAACTAGGCAGCCCATTCTGTGCAAGGTTGTGTAATCTTTAGAATATGTTATGAAGGTCTCTAAGTTGTACTTTGGTAAAAATAGAAGGAAGTTAGAGATACTTTAGATAAGACTCGTAAAAATCATCTTCGATTACTAGTATTCTGAATTATAACGTACCATATTTAAAATACGGTGCAATCAGTTCAAGATAAATTGGTGTTTCTCTTGCTACACGGCCCTTTATAATACGTTTGCCATAAAGCACCAATGTTTTACATCATTTCAGCTGATCCAGAAACTGTCAAAATAAAGGTCAAAGAAACGACAGAAAATGAATTAAGTGAAATACAGTGTATAACAGAGAAAGGAAGACCGCCCAGCAAGTCAATGATACTCATCGATAAGTATGAAGAAGACAAAACTGAGAAGACAAATGAAATTAAGACAGACCATACATACAGCGTTACAACAACGGTGATCAAAAACTTTACTCGGTCTGATAACCAAAAGAAAGTAATGTGTTGCAGCAATATCCTGAGCCGTATTTGCAGCAAAAAGTTAAATTTAAATGTCCTATGTAAGTTTCAATGACTTTTTATCACCCATCAACTGCAAGAAATTTGTCAATGTCATCTATAGTCATTATTAAAATACCAGAGAACCAGCAGAATGTTATATGCTGCAGCATTATTATCTTGAACCGTATTTGCAGCAGCACTTCAAATGTAGATAACTGATACTAGTATAAGTTTCAATGACTTTTTCATCGCCAATATATTATACACGGTTGCAAGAAATTAACAATGCCATCTGTTTTCATTATTAAGACATCAGATAATCAAATAAATGGTAGTATGTTGTAGCAACGTTTTACTGATATTTCCAGTAACACTTAAAATATGTATTTTCCAAGTATAAACAAATTTCTTTTATCAGCATTTATGTGCACTTTAACATCAAAAGCACTCAGTGTCTTTAATAATGATTTAGAACATAATATATAACATATAGAATTCTTTTTCAATCTACATAGATTATTCCGTAGCGGGTTATGCCCGACACACGACTCCCAATGCTAATATATACATAACTTTTACTGCTGATATCAATAAAGTGCTCATGCAACTACTGTAAATGTTAAAACAAAAACATGAAATTATTAATTATTAGAAGTTCTTATGTATATTAAAATACAGGCATAGTGTTTGACCGAAGGTACTGTGCAAATAAAACTAAGACTACCTTTTTATTGTTTTTACAAGCGTCACTTTCTCAATGATCATTTTGTTGTGTAAATACACTGCATTGTTGGAATGTTTCTTATCATGGTTTTAGTCCCACCGAAAACAGTTAGTGTGAAAGAAATAATGAAGAGTAACAAAGACAATGGTGAAACAGAGCTAATGTTAAGATGTTCTGTAGAAGCGTCGAATCCACGTAGTTCTATTGAATGGAAAGGAGTAAAAAAGGTTCCAAGAACTCCGAAAGAGACAAATTATACCAACCACAGTGATACTAATGGATGGACATATTTCGCGGTATTTAACAGTATTTTTTTATGAAAATATCAAAAAACAAGAGATTTATAGATTTGTAGATGGACTCAGATGTGTACATACATTTTAATGGTTTAAATTCTATACTTGATACAAGGCACTCGTTAACAGCTGGGGTGATAAGTTTTATACATTCATTTACATAGAGTGTATGTGACATATAGAAATGATAAAAGAAATGAAAATCGGTAAAAAAATCAATGTAAATTTTTTATTGCATTTATCATTTCAAAAATATTCAGAGGCTTTATGCCCTTCAAGATGTTGTTTTTCTTCTTTACAGAATTACTTTGCAAATGTTCACATCTCTATGAATATACTTTTAACAGCAGTTACAAATAACAAAATTTAAAACATTCTGTGTGTACTTCATTTTTACCAACAAATGGGGGAATACGCCGTTTAAACTTGCAGTTTTAATTCCTTGCAGGATTGGGTTTTCAATCTCACCAAAGATGATAACGGTCGTAGAATCAGATGTGAAGTTAAAAATCCACAATTCCCAAATTTAGAGTTAGTGCAGTTATACAGGCCAAATATTACTTGTATGTACTCTTTTGCAGCATTCAACTTTTAAATGCCGTTTCTGTTCTAAATAGTTGTTGTTTTCATGTGAAGGTAAACAGTCTTTACTTTCACCGGTAACTCTAAAACCGTCTTCCATACTTATGATCGTAAACTTTTAATTTTACTTTAAATTGCCTCGCATTTGATTTCTTTCCTATAACTTGAAATTGCCATATGGAAGAGAAGATTCAACATGCTGACAGATTTGTTCTTCTTCCAGATGCTCCAATTATCACAGTATCAGGACAAGAAAACGGAGTTGCCTACGTTGGTGATGACGTCTTTATTACTTGCCACGTGGATAGTAATCCTCCATCAACGCTTTCGTGGTACAACCAAACTGACTTAATCAAAGGTAAGCAGACGCCTATGGCTTCGATTTTTTAAATATTGCAGGTCAATTCAATTTTACTTACTAATAGCGTTCGCTTAAAGACATCAGTAAGACCTACTTCTTAATTGGTTACCATTAAAAACATGCCAAATGCCCACAAAAATAGCTAAGCAGGCTTTCCCAAAGTGCGGTAGATATGGAAATGAGTCCTAGGTACACATGAACTTGTCTTTATACTACTGATTTCAGACTTGTTAAAAAACTCACCGTGTCCCATGCAAACAATGATCTTTACATCTGGACACAAGGTTAAAAGTTTCAAAAAACAGTACTAATGTCTTTAAGCTGGTACTTGGGATGTCAATTTATTACCCCTTATAAACAGACTCGATCAGACTGAGGCTGCTTGATTAATTAACTTCCACAATGACGTGTTCCGGCCAAAAAAAATTGGACTCAATGACGTTATCATACCGGTCATTATGGATAGTAAATTTCGTTAAATTTTACACGCTTACGTCGGATATATGAGACATATGCGGTGTCGCACATTAGTTAATACTAATTCATTTTAGATCGATTGTGATGAAAGCTTAAACCTTATTTGAACCACTCTCGAGTTTGCTTCCTGGAAAAACCAGTACTGGTGTCGTATGATAATAGATGGTCGTGACCCCAGTGGGGCTCGAACCCCCCCCCCCCCCGGGTTGAGCGACTGACACCTTAACCACTAGACCACCGCTCCCCTTAATGTAGCACATTACATAATCTTTCAAACAGACTCAATGAAACCAAGTCTGCTATTAGTTTGCTTGATTGCGTCATATATGCGATCATTGGTGTCCATTCAATATCCAACATATACATTAGTTCCGCTCACTTACTCAGGCTGCAGCGGAACTACATTAAATATTGAATGGACGCCAATAATCGGGAATATACAGAAACAACCTGAGTCAAAGTGTGGGGCAACTCAATTCATTTCATTCCGTGAACAGAGACGATCAAACCAAGCTTGCTTGACGCTAAATGCTTTTCAAAGAATTTGCCTAATTTAATTAATGAAGTTAACGTCCGTCACAACTGTATACATATATCAAGTTAAGAATTGATGTTCTGTCCTTAATCATTGAAGATTTTTAATGGCCATCATTTACTAAATTATATGTATACAGCGTGTAATATTTTAAACCTAATGCATAGTGCTGTTAATACACATAAACTTGTTAATTTTATATTTATATAAACGTACAAAATTTGCGTCTAATATAACTTTAAACGACATTGTGTAAATAGAACATTTTTTGCGGAGTATAAAGAGAAGCCTGAAGAAGAACTACAGTGCCTGAACATTCTTCAGGAGAATATATGCAAAACTATTTAGATAAACAAGGAATGGGTCGTCGTCTAAGTAGATATCATAAAATTTGAACTAACATGTATAAGTTTTAAAACCGTTTCTTTTTTTTTCGAAGAATTGTATGGAGCAAAGAACTTTGATCTTCACCTCGTGAATATATCGTTTGATCATTCTCAGACATACACCTGCACAGCTCACAATAGCATTGGTAGCATCAAATCCAAAAACGTCACCCTGATCGTAAAAGGTAAAGAATAATTTTATAGGGTTTTCATGGTGGAGGTAAGGTAGCCTTAGAGCGATTCACGCAAGACATTTATTATCAACTTAAAGAAAATCGTTGTCTTGACACACCAAACTCTTTGCCTTTCATTTTCGTTCGCATAATTATTATAGTCAAAACCTGATTTGAAGTGATATGAAAGTGACTGTAATATCAAAACGTCTCAAAGCGGAGACCTAACTGAGTCTTAGAACAAAAGTGTGATTGTTGTTTATAGGAAATCAAATCATTTATTTAAACTACCTTAATGGAATAATTTCCACATGTATAAAGTTCTGCAGTATTTGTCTTCATTATGTAGACTGAAAACTATTTTATTGGCACGAGTTTAATAACAATCAATAAAGAAATTTCAGAAGACATATTGCCAATGATGATAACACTTTAAACACAAAATCTAGGCTCTGTTATCAGAAATTCACATTAATTTTTATAAATTGTTTGAAACAGTTTATTTATGCTTCTCCGTTATAAAACTATTTAATTTTCTGTCCTTAGTATAGGAATACAACCAATTGACTGTATGTATAAGCTGAAAACATGTAACGTTATATAGCAATTAGTTTTTGTTTCGTTATTTCTGTTTAGATGAATCTGAGAAACCAGTAACTAAACCAACGACAGGCCAAGAATCAGCTACCTCCTCCGTGGCCGTAGCAGT
The DNA here is from genome assembly GCF_021730395.1 of Mercenaria mercenaria. Taxonomy (NCBI): domain Eukaryota; kingdom Metazoa; phylum Mollusca; class Bivalvia; order Venerida; family Veneridae; genus Mercenaria; species Mercenaria mercenaria. The sequence goes on from NC_069370.1 coordinate 38,015,337, forward strand.
AATTGGTTGCGTTATTGCGCTAGTTTTTGCAGTGATAGCGGTTATTGCGTTTCTCTACTGGCGAAAGAAACGACAGAACACTTCACTGGAAAGAAAGGGAACATATCAAATTAAAATAGAAGATAGAAAACCGTATGTTTAAACACTTTTTTACTTTTCGTTTATTTTCTATATGAAATTTAACATAAATTAACGATATTTGTTATTATAATATGGTTTTTGTTGTTAACAAGTGGTTATTTTGTACTGAATATTTTTGTGAAAATTTTTAGCTTTTATGTTACTTGTGTTGTTTTATGTGTATAATAAGTCTCTTAAACCTACATTGAATCATTCTTTCAAAATGTTTTGGAGAAATGAAATTTAGAAATATCAATTTATTACTTTTGCTTATTGAAATACAATATAATTATATGGTCAGTTAAAATCGTACTTACTGCAGTCTTTCATTTACAGAAGTGTTCATCCAGTAGGCAATGGTAAGAAAATTGTATGAAGCATTTCTGCATATCTGTGTACTTTTACTTCCGTTTGCAAGCTGTATCTAACGGCAAAATGTTTACTTTTATTCAGATATTAGCGAATGAAAATTTAAGATTGTTTGAGAATCTAAGATTGTTTGAGCTGTATCTGCCGTTATTTGTAGCCCGTCCGTCCGCTTATTTCAGTAGGGAGAGCGCAGATCTGTTGATCACGGAGCCGTGTGTTCGATCCCCGGGAGAGGCGTATGTTCTCTGTGACGATTTGATAAAAGATATTTTGTCTGAAGTCATTTCGTCCTCTACTTCCGATTCATACGGAGAAGTTGGCAGTAACTTGCAAGGAACAATTACTTAACTGAACTACTGTTAAAAAACGGCGATAAACCCTAAACTAAGAAAGCTACTATTTGTTCTTGAAATTATGTAACTTTTATTCGTTTCTTCTATTTTCAGTTTCGAAATCGATCTAGTTACTTAAATTCTTCTAGTCTAGATTCTATATCTTAAAGCGGTCGCTTGATAATTTAGTTTTCATAAAACTCTGTGCAAAACTATTGTTTACCCAAAACAGTATATTTCTATATTGCATGTTTATAATGAAATACGTACTAGTAATTTATGGCAGCATGTAGGATAATACTCATTGGATTACTGTACGCTAAAATTACATGTCAAAATGCTGTTTATGACCTTTCTAATGGCTCATTGTCACAGGGGCAAAACATTTTCAAAATGACTTTTTGGCATTGTTTTTTTCTCAGAAAACATTATTATTGTAATATATTTAAGTGTATATGGCTCATGGACCCATACTGTATCCTAGGTACGTTGCTGCCACCTGTGGTTGAAACTAGATACCTCGAACTCGCTTATCTAAAAATTTCGGCTATCTCGAAGATATTTTCAAGTCCCTCCCCGAAAACCCGTGCACAAAATATCATTTTTAGTCGAATTTGAGATACTGAGTTTCAACTGTATTTGTATATCTGCTTACCAAATCAGATTAAGAAATATTTCAAACCTCTTCCCCATTTCTTTGGAGGGGGACTAGAGTCGGATATTGATTTCAAAATTGAGATGGCCAAAAATGATTCAGCACGAAACTATCTTGACTTATTAGTAATTGTTTTAACTGTCTTATTCTTATTTAGCTCTTCGAGATAACATTCTCCTTTAACGACGGTCTCTAATTCAGTTAATCACGACAACAGATCTCCCCCGCTTCGTATACCAACCTTACAGCTGATGAATAATTAATTCTTCAACGAATCATTCATTTGGAGAAATCATTACTGATTTAACCATTTATACCCTATAGGGTCATTATAATACCGATTAATCGGCATAAAGCCGAAAAATATGAGTCTGATGCAATAGTAGGAATGACAACAAAAGAACATCCGGCTGTTATTTTCCGTATTATTATGTGCTGTTATACTTTTGAAATAAAAGGGAACGTTTTAAATGAGGGGAAAAGGGGGAAAAAATGGGTGTAAGTATGTTTTACGAACCTGCACGAACTGCAGCACATTTCATATCGATTTGTGAAGTTCGTGGAATAAGTATTTGATATACAATTAATATCTGGACAATAACTACGCGTGATTTTAGTTAAGTGAAAGAAATTGTACTTTGAATATTACGTTCTACGACATTGCAACTAAGTAACCAAACTTTTGAAAACTTGTAACAGTACTTTAATTTTTAAAGGAAGTGACGCCTTTTAACATCTTGCTAAAACTTCACATGCTGTTTTTGTGCGCCCGTATAACCAAATAGATTTTCTACCCTTGCCTCATATTAATAGATGTTTATCTGTGATGGTAACAACGTAGCGACTGATGCATGTATAGAGCTCATCCAATTGTCATTCTCATTCCTAATTGTCACATGTTCTATTCATCAGAATGATTAGTGCGAAAAGTCTCAGTTAATGCACAGAGATATCGCTATATAGGTTTGTCTCGAACTGGCTAAAATACTGGTTTCTACAATTTATCTGTTTAAAACACATATTATATAGTTAGTAAAACAGCAAGTTGGTTAAAGGAAATTATTTATTGCGTTCCTACTTATTTTTATTGTATTCAGTGCTTTGCAAAACAAACGTGCACAGTCGTAATTTGAATTTCGGTAGAATGATCTAACCATTTTGTTCATTTTTAACCGTTTATGAATATTTTAAGCTCACCTTGGTCTGCACTGTTCGCTATCCAGTCAGTAAATTTTCAGCGAACATCCCTTCGAATAATAAGTGGTACTGCCCAAACTGAATGATGGACCAGTCCATTGTAGAACATTAGCAGAGTAAGGGTTAAAATCAATCTCTTATCCAGCAGATCATGTCTGTCCATCTTGCTTTATGGTTTTCTAAGCTTCCATCTTATGAATAATGCACTATTTCTCTTTATTGCAAGCGAATTGTTTCAAGGCAAGGTGCTGCTATTTACTGGAAACTACCATCGATTTTTTTTCTTTATTTGCAAGGGTAATAAGATTCTATTTCCATCAATAAAAACGGCGAATAATGACACTGATTTAATATCAAGAATGACAACTCGAAAAGGTTAGCGATCGTCGAAGGACATTCTCAAAGAAACCTCACCTGCTATTTTTCCGTGTTATTAATTACATGATACTCATAAAATAAAAAAGAAAACTTTAATTACGGATAAGGGTTCATTATGTGTTCGAGGGATTAATGAATCTGTACGAACTGCAGTACAAATGATTCTGGGTTGTTTTTTCTGTTGAGAAGATGTTAGTCTATTTATCTGTAAAGCGTATGAGATAACTCTAGATGTTGTTCGTAAGCTTTGTAACAATGATTCCATCTTTTTTGTTAAGGATATGAACATCTGTTTATCCGTAAAGCGTATGAGATAATTTTTAAACCAGATCGGGTTTGATATGAAGAGCAGAGGCTTACCAGCTTTTTATAAGGAAAAAAGTGCCAAAAACTTTTCTAAATTATCCTACCTTTTCAATCAATCACATGCCAGACGTTTCAAGAATTATTTTAATGTTTATACAATATATTTGATCAAGAGTGAACAACATATATATAATATATGCTGCGCTCCCTCCCTTTCGGTTTCGCTTCGTAGGCTGCACCATATACAGTGAATGTTTCCCCCATTTATCGAAAAAACCTAGTTTGTTATTTACAAAAATATTATAAACGTTAAGGTTTGTGTCCGAAAGTCCTATTCGATCGTTTACAATAACAGATTTCTTCGTTTTTCTAACTCCGCCCCTTATAGGAGACCGGGATTTGGATTTTCCGCGTCATCTGTACTGAATATTAGTTTATACTTATTTGTTTTAGCTCGATTGTGATGAAAGCTTAAAGCTTATTTGAACCACTCCCGAGTCCTCTTCCTGGAGAATCCAGTACTGGGGTCATATGAGAGGTCATGGTCGTGGCCCACGTGGGACTCGAACACACGACCCCGGGTTTAGCGGCCGACACCTTAACCACTGTGTCCTATGCTCTATCTCCTTTTTACAAATTCGAACAAGCAGTATATTGATCCATACTTCCTAAATAAGAACATATTTTCGTTTTGTGTCATAAGCTGGATGAAAACAAAGCTTCAACTAGTGCACTTACTATAGAGATCAAGCATGTATCATTATTTTTGAACGTCATATACTGTTTTGTTATAATTGGAGCCACTCTTACATAAGCAGACAACAGATTGTTTGCCACAGACAACATATACATCGGTCCGTCTGTAATGGCCACATACCACAGAATTAATCAATATACGTTCTTGATTAATTCCAGCCATCTATGCATGTATAGATCGTCCAATTTACTAATTGTCACATGTTCTAAGCAATAATAATTCGTGAAAAAAAATCTCGTGTTTGTTAAACAGTTTTATGTCGAACTTATTTTATTTCAAATGTGTGACCTTTACGTTTTATCTTTTCAAGGAACAATTAATATAATTACTAAAGCATTCTGATGTACAATTTAATGTTAATTGCTTCAGCAAATTACGTAGTATTTCTTTGTATGCAACGGTTTGCAAGACGAAATTGTTTGACTTGGTATCTGTTTTGTTGAAATTTGATAGGAATCCGTTGGTTTAAACAGAAAGGTTCAGTCACTGTAATGGTTTTGCATCATTAGCGCGGTTATTATCGATGGAATTAGAACAGTTATTAGTTAAATAAATCCTGAAATGTCTGGCCACTTTGTTCATTTTAACTTTCATGAATATGCGGGACGTAAAGATGCTATGATTTCAAATATAGTTTAATTGTAACACATTTATTTGTTTTATGATATTAAGGATGTACGAGCGTTTTTTCAGGATATCCGCCATTTTGAAAAAATGTTTCTTCAAATATTGCTTTCCAACAAAAGTTTTGCCGAAAATTAATGCTAAATCATTAAAATATGGCTAATACAGTACCATTTAAGCAAATAGATTCTGGTTTTTGCGAAAAAACAAAATAAGCATTTTTGTGTGCCATTAAAGCTGCAAAATATTTTTAAAATCTTACCGTCAGAATTTTTTTTGTAGATCTAAATATATTTTTTCCATTGAAAATAAAGTGGGTGGGGTAATTATGTCAACATATAAAAATGAAAGAGATTTGTTAGTGAAATTTATGCTTATATAATACCGACATCACCTTGTATTCATATTAACCTGTAAGACATGAAATCCCTATAACATTAGATGGGATATTATATGTTTTATAAAGTACCACCATTTTTTCAATTTTACAAAATTTCAGAATTGCTTAAACAGTGGGTGTAGAAAATGCCCTATAAAATTAAAACGAGTTCGGTGACCTATGTTTTTTCTTCTCTTGTTTGTCTTGAAAACTAATGTTCTTCAAGCTCACAGAGTATGAAAAAATTCTTAACGTTAGAAAAAATTCGATCGTACATCCTTAAGTATATGTTAACGTTCCTGTTTTTTTTTTATCACATGCGTTGCAAGAGCAATACTCTCCCCTATGTTACTATGTACCCAGACAAGAGCATAGTGCTATTTGGGCAGTTGCGTTTTTTGCCTTTGGGTTTTCCTGTTGGATATTTTTGTCCTATTTGTTTCAATTCTCTCTTAAATATCCGTCTGTAGATTTCTGTTATACTGACCCTTCTTTAAACACAATATCAAGATATTTCCTCTTATTCAGCCGATGCTGGTTGCCAATGTGTGTGTATGGCAAAAACTTCGCAAAATCAGCCTACCAGACGACAAATGTTTTACTTGCGAAATGCTATACATCGTATTTTCTTGTATTCCTCCGAGTCATAAAAATTCAATTTATTCGATAGAACACTGATTATTTAGGAAGTGATGTTGTATCAATATTGACAACCTTTATTATGTCTGATGTAAAGAAACTTTGCAACAAACAGAGTTGTCATTTGCTCAGGGTCTTATGTAAATGGTATACATGTACATGTAAATGGTATACATGTACAAGTGTATATGATGAAAGTGAAAATGTCAGTTGCAGGAAAAGAGTGATGAATGTTCTGTTATAGACTTTGTAAATATGTAGGAATCGTAAGATGATTGATTATTATGCAGTGGTGTGTAGATGCAAGAAAAAGTGAATGCATTGAATCTGAACGTTATCTGTTTTGATACGAAAACAAACTACAAGTAATGTAGTTTTCATAATCTATCGTTAAAACACATGCTTGTGGACTTTCAAACAATACGGTCACAGTTAATAAAATCAAACATGTGACAATGAAAGGAAAGGTTTTATTCAACCAGCGTTTGTACTCAAATTTCATATTGTGGTGGTACCTAAAATTACACATACCAAATTTTCCACAGAGATTACCTCCCTTGGCGAAAACATCAAGATTTAAAATTTATATATATATATGTGTGTGTGTGTATATATATATATCAGTATCCATAAGTATTCTAACGTTGTAACATTGACATCTGTGATTATATGTTTACATGTAGAAGTATTTTTGGGAAAAATGATATATAAAGTAAATATGAAATAAATTAATAAGTTGTCAAATACAGAGAAAAACAGGATGATAATTATGCAAGGTTAAAATTCTACGCCATTAAAGGACTAACCCACAAATTTCAGGCGGAAAATAATTTCCCTCAAAAATACATAAAAAGTGAGTAATCTGAAAGTGACTAGTAGTACAAACTTATTGACATAAGATTTTTTCAACAAATGCTTATGAATAACCAAACATATTGTGCAGAAGGTAGTAAACCGTTGCAACGCTTTTGGAATAATTAAAAAAAAAACAACAACAGTTTTCTTGCATTTTTAATAATATCCGGCTAACTTTTATTTTCACTCACTTTATCATTTTTCAGTGTCATATACATTTTTAGTTCTGGCTACCATAACTTAACTGACGCTGTTTTAATTTTCTGATGGTCACGTAACAGCATACAACATATCTGAGCTGAATTCTTTTAGCTAATGCATTCTATGCCTAACTTGGTGGAAATGAACCTGTTGAAAAATTTCACCAAAACTGTGGGCGAGTAAATGACACAAATGTGATTGATGTTTACAAATACCACGTGACCACAAAAATCGCATAACCGTTCCAAATAATCTTTTATAATTGTATTACTTTCAAAATATTTGTTCGTTTCATCATCCATACTAGTCTTACTATTAATTTTGAAATTAATCAAAACTATGACAGCTACTATAATCTTAAATCAAATGAAGAAAAGAAATCCATATATCAAAATTCTTATAAAGATGTTTGTGGGTGGCAGGTCTGTCTAATGTAAAAGGAGATCACTAGTAGGAGGTTTGAGTAATATACGGCTATATTAGCCCTGTTAATTGCAGAAAAAATTCTTTATTGCCACGTGGAAAGTCCATATTGAGCCGAACAATACTGAGGCTCAGCATAATGGTACACAGCCCTTTGTCGACACATAACGATTACTCATTTTACTCAGCATCTGAATTGTGCCTATATATCTTAAGCCTGCCTCTCATTTTTTTAGGCGACGGGGTCTCATATTCATTTCACATTTGAAATTCAGCACAGAACAATCTTGACTTCGTTGTCATTTCTCTCTAATCTAGTTCTTCTAGACAACATTCATCTTAAATTGCAATCTCTAATTCAGTTTACTATCCATTTCACTACATGGCATTACAACTCTGTATCTGATGAATCATTTACAAAAATTTTGCCGTGGCAAACAAATTATTCCAAGGTGCTGTGATACTTGTGGAAACTGTTACTGATTGTTTTTATGCTCCCAAGGGTCATTACAATTTCGTTTCATCTAACAGGAAAGTGCTGCAATATTCAGAATAACAACTCAAAAAGAAGTTCTCGAAGAACATCCAGCTGTTACTTTTCCGTGATACCCTTAAATTAAAGACACTTGTTGCAATTTCATGCATGAGAGAAAACATTCCCAATAATAGAATTTGTTCAAACTTTGTATATGAACACAGTTTCATGGTAGAAACAGAAAAATGCAAAAACATTCATAGGTCAATGTGCTTGTTTAGGAGTTATCTGCCCTTAAAACTGGGTTTTCCTCAATATTGCATTTTCAAGGGCAGATAACTCCTGAACAAGTATGATGACCTTCGATTTTTTTCCCATTTTTTTCATAATTCTGTCTCTAACATGTCACATGCGTCCTAAAAATGGAAAACATTGCCGATAAATGGTCATAAGTGTTAGTAAGCTCGGAGTCTGCACGATTTCCTTTTTTGTTTGTCTTGATTTTTCTGGAAAGAATATAAAAACGTACTTTTTTAATGTGTATAGAATAAGTGGCAATGAGATTATGGGGTTTGATTTGAAGAATAGAGGATCATCACCCTTTAAATACTGTAAAACTACATAGAATATAATTTGTTATAACGCTGCATGGGTTTAGTGAAATTATATAACTTGATTTTTTTCCGAATGAAACGTTTGTTTGTTCAAGTTGCAGGATGTTGAAATGCTGCTTTCATCTAGAAGTTAATATGATTACTGCCTTTAATACTGTTTCCCATATTCCTGTTCATTTTTGAATTCGGTTACAATGTGTAAACAAAGATTAAAGAGAAATAGTTATCCAAGCAAGTTTTTAGCATTTTTTGGCCAATTCTTGAAAAAAAAATTCATACTAGTATGTTTTCTTTTTGTTTTCACTAGTGTTGTGGCAATACAGCCAATATGCATTGACTTTTAATAATCTGTTCACTCCATCCACACTGTTTGTGAAGTGTAATGTTTTAAATGACCGACATTCATCCGTCCGTCACATTTATTCCTTTTTCCTAATTTCCTGACAGGCACCTTTCAGGCAACATGTCCTTTGTATTACTGTCTTTAGCTAGCGTCTTCAAAACATAGAAACTTGGCCGTGAGATTTTCTATGTATTGGACTGTACAGTAATAGATCAATTGAGAGAGCCGATGTTCTTCGTGATTTTCCATGAAGACTTGCAGATCTATTTATCATCATGATTTTATAAGAGCGGATGCTATTTTTGAAGATACATTTCGCACTTTTAGCATTTCTCTCTGAAACATTGATTTGAAATTGACAAGTTGCAAGCATTATGGTGATATTTTTATGAAACCTGTATACATGGTATTATTAGTATTATTAATCATCTACTGGTTGACACTAGTAACTTTTCCATGTGTATTGATTTTCAAATTAATTTCAAATCCCACGTTTAAATGAGTTAGCACGTAGCCTACATTCATCATAACAAGACAATATGAACCGCACCATGAGAAAACCAACATAGTGTGTTTGCGACCAGCATGGATCAAGACCAGCCTGCGCATTCGCGCAGTCTGGTCAGGATCCATGCTGTTCGCTTTCAAAGCTTATGGCAATCAGAGAAACCGTTAGCGAACAGCATGGATCCTGACCAGACTGCGCGGATGCCCAGGCTGGTCTTGATCCATGCTGGTCGCAAACACACTATGTTGGTTTTCTCATGGTGCGGCTAAATTATGTCACACGCAAGAGATTTAATGCTGTTTTCCCTTGCCCGGTCTTAAACTGTATTCATTGATGAAAATATACTATCACAGTTCGACGCGCCCTTAAGATTGCTAGCTCTAAGGTCAAGGTCACATTAAATGGTAAACATTTTACATCTTTTAACTTGCCTTCTCTATATTTTTATATGATATTATGTATAACTATTCATTTAGCTTGTCAAAAACAAAATAACATTTTAACGATGAAACATTTGTTATTAAGAACAAACTTGGTAAAGCTTCGCATCTGTGAAAGACGGAGCTTCCATTGTCCAAGTTAAATCCAGCTCCACATCATAGAAAGCGTCTGTTACCTGGTCAGACATTAATATATCCTCAAGGGTCTTCTCAATTTCATTTTGTCGGGACATGCTGAGTTATCTGAGACTGATGTAATATTAGGAATGACAAACATGAAAAAGCTAACTGTATGGAGGCTTTAAAGAGAACCTACTTTTCTATGCATCGTCGCTTGGCTATTATAGAGAGCTATTTTCATATAAATCTTTTTAACAGTTTGATAATTTAGACTCGTTTAGAATCGTTGAAAATAGATATATCTCCTGGAATTCTTGGAAAACTTTACACAAAATTAAAGCTATATTCCAACAATCTAGAAATTATTGAAAAGAAACTTTTATAATTCTAACGTGATGAAGCATTTGTCACAACGCGGCGTGTGTTGACAAAAATAAGTGGAGCCTGTAGCAAATTTGATTTTTTCTCAAAAAAAAAATGTTAAAAGGAAGTAGATCAATATCATAATCAAGAAACGATTTGTTAAAAATGAAAATAATATACATGCATTAAATTGTTCAAAAGGCGGCATTGTAAATTAAATCTGCCAATAATGTATTTTATACGGTGGACAAGTGCATGTTATGAGAGCTATGTTTTGATGTAGTGGGATTTGATATAAGACAGTATTTAACGGTAAAAAAACAGACTCTGAACTTTTAATTCATTTAAAATTAAAAGAGAGCACAAACACGGCAGCATACTTCAATTTTCTATTAAGCACAGTGCTTTACAGTAAGAAGATATGCACAAGCCTAGTTAATTAGATTTTTTTAAAGATAATTTATTTCTATTTTTTTTTATAAATTAGCAAACTCCATAGTCCAAACAAGCTGAGACCATTTACAGCCACCACAAGGCTTAAAGACTGATATTTCGACCATTTGTTCTCACAGATAAATATTTTATTTTGAACAATTGTTTAAACTGATTAGCCAAGAGTGATTATTTCTTAAGGTATGACACACATATCGTTACAATAAAAAAATTCAAACTTTTTTTTTGGATGGCATATACTTCCATGCACGATAGTAAAATGCTGATAATACAGTTTTACATGACCCACTAGCTCAGTGCATCTTGCTTATCAAATTACATCTTATACATATAGACATAACCCTAATTATGTATTAGATTAAACATTGCGACATTCAAGTTATCAGTCTAATTTCAATCATTTTGTCTGATTTTTGTTCCTTCCCCTGACTCATCAGACTTCCATTTGGTCGGCGAAAAAGCTTATAACAGTTTGGAATTGATGATATATTAACAATGTTCTGTAGATTTTGAGGAAAAGATTTGTGTTAAATTTTCATAATCTGACTGCAGCCTGACGAGTAGAAATCTAGGAAGCAGTCATTGGACGTAATCTGACTGCAGCCTCTATGTTCGCGATTGCCAAGTAGAAATATAGGAAGCAGTCAAAGGGTGTAATCTGACTGCAGCCTCTATGTTCGCGATTGCCGAATAGAAATATAGAAAGCAGTCATTGGCAGCCCTTTTGTTCGCGATTGCCCAGCTTGAATCTAGGAAGCAGTCATTGGAAGTAATTGAAACTTTCTTTGTGGTCGATGTAAGATAAATGTACTTTAAATCCTAAATTGAAAAATCGCGTGTTTATTATCAATTCATCATAAACGTGTTTATTTTCTTTCCAGTAAGTCTTCTCCTGAGACAGCGTTAGCTTATTAAATCATCATGAACGCATGTCTTACGACATGTACAAACAATTATGGTTGTAACTGTTGCTTAGTACTGTTCGACCTTCTATAAATTCACGTCATAATTGCTATTTCACATTTACAGAATTTCATATTACCAACAGTCTTCCATATTGTATAGAGTACGGTGACTTTTATGCAAAGTGTATTTGTGTCCCTTTACAAAACATGAAGATACTGTACTTCTTTCAGGAAGCAAGTATCGTTTATCAGGCCGCGTTCTTTTGATGAGCGGTAAGACAGGTAAAGTGATCAGCTGGAAGGGCGTTCCCGACGGCCGGGAGTCGTACTACTCACCGCAAGTTTACACGTGGTTAGATGGCACTCAGCTGGTGCTGTTTGGCACGGGTGGGGAGACACATGGCGGATCTTTATGGGTTATAAAACTTGACGATCTTATAAAAGGAGACATAGATAAGGTATTACTGGCCAAAGTGTTAGCAGTGGGTCAATTGACCTTACGCCGATTCTTAAATTTCGTATTTAAACTTTAATCCAGTTAAAAATTTCAATGTCAGACAGGCGATACATGGCTTAATTAATTTAGTTTATACTAATTTGTTTTAGCTCGATTGTAATGAAAGCTTAAAGCTTATTTGAACCACTCTCGTAATTAATTTAAAACGATGTATGCACAGAATTATACAATAAAGGTGTGCTTACCATTTGTTTTTCGGGAAGGGAGACATGGTTGTGATATACTGCTTAATATATAGGATAACCTATCATTTGGGCACATTATTAACACGTTAAAACGTTACGGTATAACCGATTAACTGACATGACAATATCTCTATTTAATTTATTATGTCAAATACAAAACACCTTTTTGCTTTTGACATGCATATTTGTTAACCGCCCCCACCCCCCTGTATATATTTTTCACATTTCACATTAGTTTCCTCTTAAGCAATCAGTTTCCGCTATACTTGTTAAAATGATTGTATGACTCGTAGATGAAAATGTAACATTCTTCGCTTGAGAGAAATGATTAAAATATTCATCCTGGTCAAGTCTGATTTTGTTCAACATAATGTTTCTTTATCATAGTTTGCTCATTGTTCTCCATACGAGGAACACACTGTCCGGCTGTATGTCTGTTTGTTTTAAGATGTCCTCCCAGAATGCACAGAGATATACTCACCGTTTCACATTTATTATTTTCTATAGGCGATAGCCTTATTCACAGACAAATTCAAAGGAGTGATGACCCCACCAGCGTTGGCTGACGTCACTGGCGACGGTGTTGAAGACATTATTGTCCCAGTTTTCAACGCCTCTGTACTTGCAATCAATGGACAAACTTTTAAAGTGATTTGGAACTACACCCAGCCTATGTCTGAGTCCTACAGGTGAGTTCTATAAATGACAAGTTCTGTTCTTTCAATTGCAAACAGGCAAAAAGCCAAAATTGAGTCGTTAATTAACTTAAGATAGGGTATCGTCTTCAGATATCACTTCTAACCAGCTTTCGTTAACAATATCCGATTCGCAAATATTCTAAATTGCGGAACGGTTTGGTTTGAGTTTGGCGCCATCTTAAGGCATTAAGCTGATTATACATGCACAATCCAAAGAAGCTTTGCTCATTGTCTACAATTCTCTTAAAATGTTTCGAATACACGAAGAGATTTTAGAGCTTTTAGACATTTCCATGTTTGATTTGCAGTACACCGTCTCCAGGGTTTTATAACGATGACGACGTTCCAGACTTTCTGATAAAATTTGCACATGGTCCAGGATTCCCGGTGTATTACCATTCCACAGTATGTACTTTATGTATTATAATGCAAGAAGCATCAAAGGATATCACATGTTTAGCATTTTTATCGTTATGAAAGCAGAGGAACATGCTTTTTCGTATGTTACTCATGAAACCGTTAAAATGACTAATAAAACATCTAACGCTGGTGGGTTAGGTCCATATTTTGAAAAAAGGTCAAACAACACCAAATCATAGAAAGAAAGAAAAATTTACATGAAAATTCAACAACATATATAACATGCATGTTACTATACAAAACAATTGTTAGTTCCTTAAGTAGGGTTGTGGAGGTGGGGGGGGGGGGGCGGGGCAGGGGGGAGGGGGAGTCAACGTTTTGAAAATATTTTGAAAATATTTAGGTATCCAGTCCTACAGTACGGTAAAACGTATTGGCCAGGTAGATTGTTGGTATAGATCTTGTTCGTTTACCAATTATTTCTGTGTTTTTTGTGTTATTGTGCTTAACATTAACAAGGCCAGCATATTTTCTGGAGATTCCGTTTGAACTATTTTCTATGTTGTTATTTCCTATCTATTTTATATCTAGCTATATTCGGGTGGCCAACCTACGTGAAATTCTAGTATCGTACACACTGGGAAATCGATCGATTCAGGCAACAATTTTGTTTACAGTAACTGAGTTTCAATATAACTTGACTGCTTTTAGAAATATAAAAAGCATCGAAGGCAGGAAGACAAGTCCTTCCCTTGACACTCAACATCTGCCATAGGTATCATGCACACTGGGATTTGGGCGAAGTGTTTTAAGAAAGAATTGAGAATGTGGAACAGAGGTTTAGTGTTTAGCGAAGCACTCGCTTTCCTGTTTTCAACCACTTTTATCTATCAAAATCCGTCGATATAAGTAAAAATGTTACCTGAATCAAGTTGTTTTTCCCATGTGTACGTGGATTGGCTACCCTGCTTGTTATAAGAAAATGAAACCGTTAAATAGAATCAACTGAAACAAAGGCAGAGAAAGGCAACTTCAGCATCGTAGCAGGCTGTCCTTTAAGAAATGACTATATCATTTTTTAAAACACGTTCTGAAATGTCCTCCATTTCTTATCCAACTGCTTTTTTATTCAGCATTCAAAGATGATGGAATATTCCATAGCCAAATAACAATGACTCTTTTCTGCTTTCAGACGACCATATTAGACGGTAAAACGGGAAAGCCTTTAATAGCTCCACCAATCAGGGACACGGTTGGGGCTCAAGCGTCCCCCATCACTGTCAGCATGGAAGGTAGGGGGAATGACGTGTTTCTGTACTGGGTAGCCGACTGTTTAGACCACGAGGGACAAGGAGGGGAGTTCAAGTTTGTAGAGGGTTTGTACTACATCTTATAAAGATTATATAAGTATATTCATATTGAAGATGATTCATCAATTGCCATTTCAACTTTGGTATTTTCATTTTATTTCAAATGCTTGCTTATCGAAGTCTGTTAATAGTCCAGACAATTTGAATTTGAGCCGCACCATGAGAAAACCAAAATAGTGCGTTTGCGTTTGCGGCCAGCATGCATCCGCGCAGTCTGGTCAGGATCCATGCTGTTCGCTAATGGTTTCTCTGATTGCAATAGGCTTTGAAAGCGAACAGCATGGATCCTGACCAGACTGCGCGGATGCGCAGGCTGGTCTGGATCCATTCTGGTCGCAAATGCACTATGTTGGTTTTCTCATGGCGCGGCTCGTTTGTTTATTAGAAAGCCTTGCACAACAATCCATGTATTGTATATAATTATGTATTGTTTATTCCCCTTGCTACTCTCCTGAAATCGCGAGTGCATTTGAATATTGACTCATATCTTTTACATAACATGTATTGTATAAGTAAATACCTGTAATGTTCATTTAGATGTATGTACTTTTCATAAGGGCAGAGCTGAGAGGTGGGTTAGCGACGGGGAGCGCCACCATACACATAAAGTGTGTATTTGGGGAGGGGGCGTGCAACTTATGATCCGTCCACAAGTTTAGGGCCCAAAATCTGTATTTTAACAGAATGGAATAGAAAATAAAGGGGAAAAGAACATATTAAAAAAAATTCGGGGAAAATACAGGTAGATCTGGTATCTCCGCCCCCCCCCCACCCTCAGCTCTGAAACTGCTCATGCACAGATGCTCTTCTTTCATAATTTCAGGTACAAACGTACATGAACAGAGTCGTTCAGATTTCTGTCGGCTGAGATTCAAAACCAATGGATATAGTAAAATATATGCAATAAGTCAACACATACCACCGCCTGGATCAACCGTTTACTACTCAGGTAAAAGGTACTTCTTAATCGTAAGCGTCATAAGCTAAATAGGGAGAGCGCAGAAACAAAACAGTAATTATAAGGATAGCTCCACTGGTTTGCTGCTCTTAATGTCACCAAGTAGCTACTGAATAATTCTAATTCTTTTATGTAATTAATATTCCAGCTGAAAAAAGTAGTGTTTCATTAAATGACTTAATATTTCTTCTGATAAATTGTAAAGTTTTAATTAAGGTAGTTCTGCACGTTTGATAAACCGGAAGTCATGGCGTAACGTCATTTATCCGGAAAACGTAGAATAATAACTGGATTCGGCGTACGGAAACGAAAATCATTTTATGAATTAATGGCAACCTGTAAGTAAATTTATTAAAATGGCACTGTTACTATCTTTATAAAGTTAAAATATAATATTAAAACATCTGACACTTTAAATAATTCAAAATAATGTCTTAAAATTAGCTTAAAATAGGCGGTTCATTTTAATCAAAAATGCCAAAAATAAGCAAACGGACCTATACATTTTATTTCACCATGTTATAGGCCATATATTTATTTACGACTGTGAGAAGTTTCATTAAAATCTACGTTGTAGAAAAAATTCAATTCGCAAAAATGTTATGAAAATTGCGATTTTCCCATAGACTCCCATTATGAAAACTTGCATGAGGTCGAAATTTTTTAAATCAGTCTAGCAAAAAATCAAGCACACGATCCTATCTTTTTTATCTGCTGAATTTTCTTAGTATATTCCGGAGTTTTGAAAAATCAGAGTTTAATCAAATTCTATATTGTAGAAAAAATTTCGGTCGTAACGTGCAGAACTACCTTAAAGGCCGTGTCAATTTGATGGACAGCACTTTGTCTTAAATCGTTTGTCATCCACCCATAATTCATGTGAAGAAGTTGGCAGTTACTTGCGGAGAGCAGGCTAGTACTGGTACAGAATCCAGGAGCACTGGTTAGGTTAACTGCCCGCCATTAAATAACAAAAATACTGTTAAAAAAACGAATATAAATTGGCAATATTACTACTGAATAAAAATATTTCTTAAAGTAACCAAAATTGGTTATGAATAAATATTTCAGAGGAACGAGTGGAGGTGGAGCACTCAAGCTGGATAAATACTACGAAGGAAGGGCTGGAATACGTTCTTTCTCATCCGGAATACCTCGATGAGTATCGGAGATTTTCTCATCCGGAATACACTGAAAAGGTAAGTAATATTAATGTCATCTTTTGTGATGACGTATGTCACGTACCAAACTGTTCAGAGTGATGAGCTTGTAAATATGCAGGTATGGAAATTTAGAGGTGGACTAAGTATTCCAGAATGGTTTTAGCAATGGCAACTTCTTGAAATAAAAACAATGTATGAAATGTCAGCAAGAAGAATTTTGTAAAGTTTTGTAAATTTGTTTATATTAAGCCTACTTTAAATGTACAGCTTTTGTGCCAGATATTGTGTCTGCGGGGTCACAGTGTTGCAAGGATAGATCATCCTTATCTGAAAATCTTTGGAGCGCAGAACTGTACACAACCGAACGTAGTTAACGCAACCTATGAGAGTTTTCTTTACAATCGTGTAAAATAAGTATAGCTTTATAATCCTAGCAATAGATATTGGCTCATTACTACAAAGGTCCTGGAAATGATTTAAGAAAGTGGCCAGTGATGTTTTAAGAGAATAAGGCATTTATATATTAGTTATATGTGAATTAAAAGGAGTCGTTCAATATTTTTTTATACTTTCTTTATTGATTTCAGCTGGATATCAACAATATTATACCTAAAGAAGAAGGCAGTGAATCGCTATTCGAGACCCCAATTTTTGATAATACCGAAAGAACTACATACAAAAAGGGACCGTCTTCAGGGGTTTTTAGACCACAGTCATCTATTCTTAACTCGATGAAACACAATGATTATCCGGATTATACCTACCCAGATACATATTACGACCAAGATCAGGTTAGGGGACGGCAAGGGACGGCTTTTAATAGGGGGAGGACGGGATATAGCGACTATGATTATGATAATTATTACCAAAATGCGCCAAAATATCAATATGGAAGAGATAAATACAGGGAAAGATATCCATCTAACAACAGAAAAGATAAAGTGAGACAAAGAAACGCTTTAAATGTAAAGAAAATATCGAAAAGTGCTGATAACAACAAAGTAAAACCTATAGCCATGAGAGATACGCGGACTAAGACAAGAACAGGTGCTAAGGTAGAAAATAGTGCAAAATCTAATATATTTAAAAAGATTCATAAACGTTCCAGTAAACAGTTACATAAATTTGGGCGTAATAATAGTGAACATAAAAGGCGGCGAAAACGTCGCCATGTTGGCCCTCATGACGAAAAAGGGCTGCAGAGACTTCTGTCAACCGGAAGTTTGGCACCATCCTTATTGCCAAAAGACCATCCACTTTATAATCATTCCGTTGATGTGGTGTTTGCCACATACTGGTTCTTTCCGGCCAAAACAAGAGCTATCTTGCCGGAGGACCAACACTGTATCGAGAAGAAGATGTCTGAAGAAACTATCAGATTCGATCCTAAAAGTAAGTCACTGTGCATTATGTAGTCATCGGGCCAAAACAAATATCAAAACCATACAGTATGAATCACAAGTATTACAATTTAGTAAGAATAACGAAACATACAATAACAATCACAAACATACAATAACAATCACAAATATACAATAACAGTCACAAACATACAAACAATAACAAACGCAAACATACAATAACAATCATAAACATACAACAACAATCGCAAACACACAATAACAATCACAAACATCAAATAAAAATAACACGAAACATTGACTATGAACATCAAACAAACATCAGAAATAGTGATATATTTAGCCTGTACTTATATAGGTGGACAATTTTTACAAATTAGAATGTTGCATCATGTGACTAACGTGTGACGTCATACGTTCAAATTATTGGTTTACAGTATCCTATTTGCTGACTGCTTACCGTGTTGATCCTTTTATAGCAGTACAATATACACATACATCTTGTAGTGTGCTTTCTCTTGACATGAAAGTAAATAGTATTATCCATTCAGCAATAGTTTTGCAAAATGTACGCTATAGGATATATTTGCTCAACGAAGATTTAGATCTGTTTTTGTTCTTTGTCTGCTCTGAATCAAACGATTGAGTTTTAAACGTATCGTGGACTGGTAAATTATTATGTAAAATTGTAAAGTGCGTGATTATTATTATAATTTTGTTGGTGTGGCGAGTCACAGCAACTTGAAATTCTGCTTCTCAGCGCAGTCTGGTCAGGATCCATGCTGTTCGCTTTCAAAGCCCATCGCAATAAGAGAAACTGTTAGCGAACAGCATGGATCCTGACCAGACTGCGCGGATGCGCAGGCTAGTCTGGATCCATGCTTGTCGCAAACGCACTATGTTGGTTTTCTCATGGTGCGGCTCAATTAGTTTTTATACTCTATATATACAACTGAAATTTTGCTAACTGTTCGTAGTAGTCATTTTCTAGGTTAGTTTTAATACATTTTTGTTAATTCCATAGTGACAGATCTGAAAGGAAATTAAGCAGTTTCTAGTCTAAATCGAAATTTGAGACTTTAAATGTTGATGCATATTATGAACTATTTTTCAGGTAAATATTACAAGATGGACCATGATGCATATGAACACGCAATAACTGATGAATGTTTACAGAAAAGTAGCCACGATCTTCCTGATGAAGGCACATATGAAAGCCAGGACAAATACGACCCATTTAATGTCCATATGGGTCAGATGACCGTCTACAGGTAATTAACCTTCAGCCTGCTGCCGGCAAGTGATTCTGCCTTTGCGACCAGTGCAGACTAAGATGAGCCTGCACATCCTCGTCTTGGTCTACACTGTTCGCTATTCAGTCAGTACATTTTCAGTGAACACCCCTTCAAATAATGAATAGTACTGCTCAACTTGAATGATAGACTAGTTCATTTTTGAAATTTAGCTGGGTAAAGGTTAATGAGGATATAAGTTACTCTGGGTGGAAGAGGACAGATTAACTGACCGAAACAGAAAATATATTTTTCGTTCTCATATAGGCTTAATTTCATGGAAAATGGTATTATATATTTTTTTTTAATTATAAATTACAAATAAATGATAAAAAATGTGCAAAATAAAGTGACTTACTTTTGGCGCAAATGATACAAATTTAAAAGAGCTATTTGAATGAAAAAAAAATCAAGATTGAATTAAAAAAATATTTGCCATATTGTCTTCGAAAGTGTCTTGAATGTAGATATAATGTTGAACTGCTTTCTCAGTTATATTGCCACAATGATATTAAAGAACATGTCTCACTTGAAATCGTATTTTAGCAAATTATCTTTAGAAAAATGATTCTGTCGTTTCTACCTCTACATCAAAATGAAATTCCTTTCCATGCCGGAGATCATAAATTATTTAGAACCAGGCACGCTTTTATGCATTTGCAATGAAGTTAGAATTCCAACTTATTTAATTATTGGTGCAGTGACAGATATACGGACCGATTGGGGAAAAACGCATTAAGACTTCAAACAATTCCAAACGTATTTCTGCTCTAATAGACATAATTCACTAATTCATCAATAATTGTAAATAACACTTTCGTAAATGTAATTTGTGGTTCAAATGAAGTTTGTTGACAATGACAAGGGAAATTAAACAATATATTTCCCTTATCAGGTTGCGTCTGACTTGCACGTGCAGTAATCAAACAGAAATAGAAATGGCGGGAAAGCGATGTGGACAGATCCTTCCATTTAATCAACAACAATGGTACGCCTACATGGGAAACAATGCTGATAGTCACTGGATGCCACGCGGTGACATTTAATTTACGTTGAAATTATGACGTAATAGATGACGTAATAGAAGTACCAACATGTCCGCCGGACGGAAGTGCGTAGACATGAATTATTGTGCGTGATTGAATGTTGAAAAGCGTAAGGTATTGAATGTTGAAACACGATATCATTTGATACATTTAAACCTGTTTATATAGGTAAACCACTTGATTTGAAAAAGCGGTCATTGCATATATATTTTATGTGCTACCATCACAAGAAAGGTACTAAACTTGAAGAAATAACTGATGACCTTACAAATCAAGCTTGGTGTTCATTTAGAGGTGGCCTTTTTGTCGCAAAGCAGCTGACGGTTTGGCACAATAACGTGCTTCGTGTGTATAGTTACATCTTCAAACTGACTTTGTGTAAAAATTATTTTCACCAACATCTAATATTGTAGTTGTTGATATGGCCTTCGATACTATACCGTACAATGTTTGACACACTGCCGTACAGTCATGTTCGAACGGCAGGCACTAAAAGCTTTTCATCATTTTGTCATTATGAAGAAAAATTAAACAAAAATTAACTATTTTTCACAATAGATTTCATTTTACAATATATGTTGCCTTCTTCAATAGAAATAATCGTGGATATCAGTTCCAACAATTATAAATGGCAACACAGTTATATTTGAACATGTTATATAAACAGTTTATCTAAATTTAATTTTTATCCTGAAGAAGGTTTAAAGCCAAAATATTGTGTTGTTTTTGACGTTTATAAAGATTTATTTTTGAATCACCAGTACCAGTAAACAAAATATATATTTGCATTTGCATTTTACATTTATTAAATGGCAGTAGCGGGTCTGAAGTGGTTAGTTGTGCGATTCTATCCATATTTGCACGATGGCATAGCCTGAGCTTAGGAATTCTGCTTACCACGTAAGGCGCGTCATTGTCTTTTATTTGCTGTCTATCATATACCTAAATGCAATAACGTGTACTCGATCATTTTAAACATTTAATCTTAAAAACAAAATACACATTAACAAAGTTTTAACGCAATGAATGACGTCATACATGTATGGCGTTAAATAACCGGTAATTTTGTAAGCTGTCAGTATTTTGCATGGGTTTAAAGGGATAGTTACATATATTTTCAAACTGTTTTTATATCATCTTGTTATTATTCTATGATCCATACATTTTATGTGAAACAGTACGCGAATGAGTATATGTATCTCCATTTCTGAAAGATTACGTTTCAGAGGAAATTCTCAGATAGATCTAGACGATGTTGTGTTTTCTCATCAGTTGTGGGCTGAAATTTATCATTATATAATCCCTCGGGCTATAGCCGCAGTGATATGTTTTGCGACTAGGCATATTTATTGCAGACAGGGAGAACGCAGATGTTATTTTTCAGTGTAAAATACAGCGTTCTAAAAATAGAACTGAAAACTCTTCTAGGGTATAGAATTGACATGATTATTTAATGTCTGTGTGTGCTTAGTTGTTTGAATTTCTATAAAGTAAATTATTATGCGAATAGCTCTGTATCATTCGTCTTACTATAAGACTGAGCATGGAAACCAGCCTCAGATTGCAACCTTGTTTGTCATTGGTCAATTTTAAAATTGTACTCAGAAGCAACCAATCAAATGCTTAAATTCTCAGACTGGTCTCCAGTAACAGTTTTATATCTTTGGACCCGAAAATAGTCGCAAGCTCTTTAAAGAAACATTATTCGCAATCGAAAGGGTGTTTTCGGGGAAGAAACAAAATTTTATCAGTAAGCAATATTTTTCCTTGTCAGTGTTAAAATTAAAAAAGTGTTAAAAAATGGAATAGAGATATTGCAACACGATGCCTCATTTTTTGCCTATAGATTTTAAGTTGGAAATACAATTTTCATTTTTTCATATTCGTACCTGTTTAAAGGTCACATGCTACTTTAATTTGGACTGTTTGATATTGTCTCTTGTATGAATTGCTTTTCTTTCTCACCATCAGTTGGAAATAATTGTCAACGTCAGCCTCAAATTTCCTTGTAGAGAAGGAATATTAACCCTTAGCCTGCTGGTGGCAAGTGATTCTGCCTTTGCGACCAGTGCAGACCAAGATCAGCCTGCACATCCGTGCAGTCGAATAATAAATGGTATTTCCCAAATTGAATGATGGACCAGTCCATTTTAAAAATTTAGCAGGCTAAGCGTTAAGACACTCCTTAGGCATAAGACTTGACATTTATTTCCTCTTACTATTGTTATTTTCTGAGATATACAATTTGTTTTGAATTTCTGCAATGTTTTATTAGATATTACATTCTTTGAAGGAAACTAGATGATCATTAGTGGTGGCGAATAGTATGTCAAGGGAGAGAATCAACGTTATAATACGCATCATAGCCTCAGTGCGAAACTAATACAATTGTATGAAAAAGTCTTGGACTACAACACTCGCACGCTGAGGCAACATTTTATTTTTGTAAATATTTGCCATATTTACTGTAAAATAGCACATACGATAAGATAGTGTTGGGTGAGATATGCATTAACCATCTTTTTTATCTCTTAAGATATCTGAGGATAAATTATTTTACTGTGTACAACTCCATTTCAAAATTATACTACATAGGTACTACATAGGTAAATATCTCATTTTTTCACATATCCCTAGGTCGGCTAAATTATGGTCACGTCCAAGAATATATATTATTTTTTTCAACACGAAACATGTGTATTTTTAAGTAATCTTTTATATGAGTCAACGTGATAAATCAAGACTATTTCAAATGCTTAAAATCAGTCTTTAATTCTTATATCAGTGTCTTGATGAATTAGAATGTTATACGTTTTACGTATGACTGATACAGCCCTGATCAAAACCGAATGCAGTAGTTAATGAAAAATATAATATTTAGTAGGTACGTCGAAAAATATAGTCTGCGTTTTTGGAAACTATTTCGATGTCTGGTCAGGATCCATGCTGTTCGCTTTCAAAGCCTATTGCAATTAGAGAAACTGTTAGCGAACAGCATGGATCTTGACGCTGGTCTGGATCCATGCTGGTCGCAAACGCACTATGTAGGTTTTCTCATGGCACGGCTTATTTCTTTTTGCGAAAACATTATATGCCCTTGAATGTAATCATAATTTAGGCCTCAAAAGGGTATGTGAAAAATTATGAGACATTCTCTATGCAAATATTAAAATGGTCCTGTTTATTTTTGATGGTAATCTTTAACCTTATTTGATACACTCTGTAAAAGATGGTCAAAACGTTTGCAAACCAAGTACAAAATTTAAAACGTCTTTTTATTAAAAAAAAACCAAAACAGTTTTTAACGAAATATGAAACGTATAATAGGGTGTTTACAGTCCAAATGCGTTTCTTTAGATGAAACTATAAGCAAATGATGCGTACTGATTCTATTGAATCTTGCGGCAACAAGGAGGAGATTTCCAGATGCCACAACACCCGATTGGCTGAAGTTGTTTATATACGTCACGTCGTCATATGCATTCCCCGAAGTAGTCCGCGGAAAGCGTGCGTTGTCACGTGACATGTGACGTTATATCGTTAGCTATCCCAACAGAAGCCATAATTTCAGATATTTATTACGTTTAATACAACTATGTGACATTGGATCAAATAAATGAGCGTGTAAATTGTCAAATCAAATACTAAATATATATCCAATGATAAAGGATTTTTAGTATCTCTCTCTTTAAGTCGATGTATAAAATTCATTGTATTTGCTACTCTGACGTCATATCTTTTGCGGCCAGGTTTTATTAAAATAAATGTTAAGTAAGAATTCAAATTATTTTCCCGAAAAATTATTGTTCGTATTAAATATAGACGTTTTGTTGTTTATTTTTCGAACTTTTCCTTTTTGCTGATTTAAGATCTAGATGTAATACAGACGTAATGATTTCTTCCCAGCTATCGACTGAACATTATCACTGCGATACTCTCTCATGTCGAATATCATCTGTAGGTTGCTCTTATCTATGTCAAACGCTCTTTTCAATCAATATTTTGTATTTATTTTTTATGTTAACTGATCTTCTGCGAATGATTTCAGTTCTTGACTTTAGAATGGTTTTGTTTTCTTAAATTCTATAACAGAGGTAGATGTGTTGTCTTTTTACTTATTTCATTAGAATACACAACCGGTTGAAATGAATCACAATGTATTTTCTAAAATGTAATTATATAAATGTTATATGTGATCATCCGTGATGTATGAGAAAACTTGTCTATAATTCTATTTGTTGTTCCAATCAGAGTAATTAAAATCTATATTATATTATACCACAGGTTTCTTATTTTTTTTCAGACATGACAGTAAGATATAATTATTAGACCAAAGGGACAATACCATGTAGAACACAGATTCCTGAATATGACAATGATTGTCTGCTAGTTTAGCTAGACATGAAAATGAATACATTCTATAAGATCCTTTGGAAGCAATGAACGTACCCGAGTAAAATTAAGGAATGTTGTTTTAATCGCTTCAGTCTTTTTATAAAGGAAATGATCCCGAGTTAATCACCCCTCACGGCCCTTAGCGCTAGAACAGTATTATACATTTAAACTTTAAATCCCAAAGGACAAGAAGTTACGATCGCCATTAGATGTTACAAGTAGAAACTCTAATCTTTGATATAGATCCTTTTAATTGATAAGGAAATACCGGCTTTATCCCTGCAGACATTCATTTGCAGGTAACTTGGTAGAACCGCTGACCTATCACAACCCAGCTGGATACACAAATGGTGTTTTGAACAGTCATATGATTCAAAGCCAACGAACTTTGGCCACCCAGCCACGGAGGCCCTTTTAACATAAGGGGTGCAATGATATCAATATGTTGAGATTCTGTGAATTCTGCCATGAACGATATGAGACAACAGAGAATTGTAGATGAAAGGAATAACCATTTAATATAAATACAACTTTTACATCTGTATGTATGAAGGACCATTAACCAATCAAATGTTAAAGCTTCAAGTCCTATCGATTCATTACACTCGTAAAATATCCATTACGAAAATGCTGCTTGTCGCGTTTGGGTAAGATTATTTCACAGATATACATTAATGAGTTGTTAAAATACTTTATTTGCACTTTATTTGCGAATAATACATACGCTTTTAGGCACAAACATTACGTATATTAAACATTGCAATGCATTATGTATGACAATTATAATAGTAAGTTTTTATCTTTTCCGTAAGTTGATATATACATGTACAATAGAAAAAGAATAAATCACTTATATAAATACAAAAAAGAAATAGAAACGGAAAAAAACAACAACATAGCTCTAGATCT
Source organism: Mercenaria mercenaria (assembly GCF_021730395.1). Classification (NCBI taxonomy): domain Eukaryota; kingdom Metazoa; phylum Mollusca; class Bivalvia; order Venerida; family Veneridae; genus Mercenaria; species Mercenaria mercenaria. Next base: position 38,041,047 of record NC_069370.1, read on the forward strand.
ATTTATACGCATAGACAGTATATTGAATATTAGATATTTGTTGTACCAGTCGATACGCCAGGCACATTCATTGATGGTACCGGCATTGCAAACACAGATGCTGGTTTAAAAGCTTCGAGTCTTGCATATTGGCTTTCTCTTTCTGCGGAAACTGCATCATCTTCGTCGTCCTCTAATGATACGACATCAGTAGTGGTATTAATGACGTAATCTTTCCTTTCTGCCCTTGACGCAGCTTTAAAATAACTCTTATTAACAGTGGCATAAATAGCATTTGCAGTATTCGGTTTAGGAAGTAGCTTAGGTTTCGGAAGAATGACTGGTTTGTTAACTTTGAGCTTATCAACAATTTCATAAATACTTTCAGGTTTTGATATTGTTACAACTGGACTCTCTGGCCTTTCAGATTTTACACTGAGTCTTTGTGCGGGCTCAGGAGATTTTGATCTAACAATCAAAGAGGTAGGATCATGGTACTGAGTATCACGTGGAATGTCATATGTAGAATTAGTTTTATGAAGCTTCTCTGGATTCATCTCCAAGTTACGAGTATATTTAGAATTTTGTTGCACTTTTATTCCATGAGAACCGCTTTCTTCACTTACAATTTCATTTTTGTTCACTGTGCGTGCAGGTGAGTCTTTCACACTTGGAGTCCGTGAATGAACAATCGCTCTTGTTATTTTCCTACAACTACTTCTACTACTTCCGGGTAGGCTCCTTATGCTGTTCCTGTATGCGCGTTCTGAAGCACTTCCGGCAAAGCCGACAGTGCTATATTTACGAGAAGCATTCTCCGGAGGTGAATATATTCTACTGTCATAAGTTCTTTGACTGCTTCCAACACCGAAACTGACAGTATTGTATTTGGAAGGCCTTCTGTATTGCTGTTGCAATTTCTTTTCTAAAGGTATATCGAAAACCTGATATTTGCTACACACTTCCCGGACACTTTCCAAGCTACTTTGACTACCGCGTACCAAAGAGTTCTTGCTTTGCCTTCGTAACGATCCTCTTTGGTGTTTAGAGTTCATATTGGCTTCACAATACATTTTACCAAGGACACTTATATCTGGTGTACTTATTCCTTTCTTAAGAATTCCATTTTGCATGCGTCTCATGCTACCGTGAAAACTCGGCCTCGTTTTCATTAAATATCCGGTTGTGCGCGCGGACAATGACGTCATCCCGGAATGAGAACTCTGACTAGAACACACAGAGCCGTCTTTATCGTATTCATATCTATTACCATAACTGTAATTAATTGCATCACCATAATTAATAGATTCTAGAGAAAGCGACCTATTTGCCAATGGCATTACCATGGTAACACCGTTTTCCTCCATATTTTCGCGATGTTCTTTCAGTTCTATTCTGATCTGCCGTTTCTCAGCAAGTTGTCTGGATTTGTCGTTCTGTTGGCTGTAAGAAAATATTGATAATTATATGTTTGATGGCGAAAGATAATTTAAAAAAAAAAAAAAAGCTATCGTTTAAGTTTTCTAACTGAGGTCGATTTTTATTTAGGTATCGTGAAGACTAAGTTATTTTTCTTTCGTTTAGACCATGCAAGAAAGAATAATTACTTTATATAACTTAAATAACTTTCGGATTTTCAGAATAAATCAAATATGCTTAGGTTGTATTAATATCTATAGAATGCGACGAAAACATAATATATCAGTTAAGGCATTTTCAACATCCATTTTCTGTAGAAATTATTAAATAGTGCGTATGTGTATAAATATAATTATCTATTGTATTTCTTCAATTCTAGCCCGATTATAATTTGTGGGCGGCATTTAAAGAACGACAATTCTAGGCAAGCTGAATTGTTTCATGTTCATTTTTTACAGACAGATGTTGAACTTTATAATATGAAAGCTCGGTGATACCTATAACATACCGTCTTTTGACAACACAGCCGACGATGAGACCAAAGCCGACAAGTAGAATAACGCAGGAAGCAACTATAATATAGATCCAAACTGTAATAGAAAACGGAAATCATGTATTCGGATATTGCCATTAGGATTGGTTTTGCTCATTTTAAAACTACTTGTCTTAGCCTGATATAGCATTATTTTGTATATCATCCTGTGACTATTTTTGTAATAAACTCATAAATAATATGACTGTTTTTATATATGTCTTGCACGGATTAAAGCCAAAAGAACACAGACTCGCATATAGTATATTCTAATTTCAATCTTTTAATTTGTGGGCGTTAACAAAATGTATTGATATATCACTAGCCATATCTAAATCAAACGTTGAACACTTTATATTCAATTTTTTGTTTAAATAAGCTTTTTGACTCTGTTTCTCTAATATTCATATATTTCATGATACAGTGTGATACGTGTACATATAAAACATGCTACATGACAATCTACTGTTTAAATCAGTTATAGTGCTTTATTTTTGTATTTATTAATATCCAGGTAAATGTGATTTCAATAATTTTCTTTCTCCTTTATTTTTCTATTTTGTATATCTGAACTCCTTAACTTTACTGCAAATAACCTACTGTTATCTGCAAATAACTTACCATTATTTTTCTCAAGGGATGATGAACTGACTACTGCAACAGCAATTGGTTCTGTTGGTTTAACCGGGCGTGACGTCACAGTTGTCTCTGGTTTCCTAGTTGGCTCTGAGTCTAAAGTCACAAAATAGAAATATATAGTTTACACAGGTAAAGTATTCAAATACATAAACTTTCTGTTAATAAAAACCTGGAAGTTTATTTCACAGATTTATCATCGTGTATAATGGCTTTTCGTATTATAAAGAAAGTACATTTTATATCTCGGCCATAGCATATATAAACATTTTGCATAGAAAGGTTGGGGACAATTGGTTATGTATTTGTATATAAAAGCGAAGAACGTTGTTTTGTATCTACGTCTGGTATATGCATATAAAGTAAGAATATGCATTTTATAGCTCAGTCGTAGCATACATGTACATAAACGTTTTTGCATATATAGTGAATGAAATATCTGGTATAGCTCAGTCTAAGCGTCTTTGTACGTAGAAGCAAAGAACTTTATTTCAAATCTCCGTCGTAGTGCCTGAAAAAAGCTATTTGTATACAAAGTAAAAAAAAACAACGTTTTATGGCTCGGTCGTATAATATATATTAAGCTATCTGTATATAAAGTAAGAAAGTACATTTTACTGCTCGGTAGTATCATATGTATATAACGTAAGAAACAACATTTTGATGGCTCGGTCGTAGCATATATATTAAGCTCTTTGTATATTACAGTAAAAAAGTACATTTTGATGGCTCGGTCGTAGCATATATATTAAGCTCTTTGTATATTACAGTAAAAAAGTACATTTTGATGGCTCGGTCGTAGCATATATATTAAAATCTTTGTATATTACAGTAAGAAAGTACATTTTGATGGCTCGGTCGTAGCATATATATTAAGCTCTTTGTATATTTCAGTAAGAAAGTACATTTTATTGCTCGGTCGTAGCATATATGTTAAGATATTTGTATATTACAGTAAGAATGTACATTTTGATAGCTCGGTCTTAGCATATACATTAAGATATTTGTATATTACAGTAAGAAAGTCAATTTATGGCTCGGTCGTAGAATATATATTAATTCCTTGTATATTACAGTAAGAAAGTACATTGTATGGCACAGTCGTAGAATATATATTAAGTTACATGTATATAAATTGAGAAAGTACATTTAATTTTTATGGCTAGGTCGTAGCGTATATAAACTATTAGTAAGTATGTATATACATTGTATCTTATATTCCCGTCGCGTCATATCGATTTTAAGTTATAAGTATATGTTTTAAGATTTTAGAAATCCTCTACAATACTAAATATAAAAGCTAAGAATGTCTAATACACACCTTTTTCGTAGCATAAAAAGAATTCTCCGCTGCAGCCACTTGTCACCCACATTGCATTGCCACGATAACCAAAGGTCTTCTGGAACTCGCAATTTGCACGTGTAAAGTTCCTGTTAAGTTTTATGGCGTGAACGTGTACAGCACCAGGTACAGTACACTCCCTATAGAAACTGACACTTGTGCATGTGACCACACCAAACGCATCATCCTTACAGGCTGCCGAAGACAAAAGAAAAAGAGATCTTGCATTGTCTATATCAGAATTCTGAAAGTTGCAATACTGAAGTGTAAAATATTTGTTTTTATTTTTATATTATACCATTTTACCTGATAAGGAACATTTTCCGAGCAGAGTTAGTGCCAACATTATATTTTTTTCAGTTTGTTATAACAATGGTCGCCCTAGCATCCGTTCAAACAACACGAACAGATAAACATTTTGCTAAGGTTTTACAAGAACGGCCGCTATGTTATTTGAAGGCCATCATACAAATTAACGTAAAACGTTACTGAAAGTCCTGCTCACTCATTTTTTAATCTTCCCAGAAATTGCCTTTTAATCTATAGAATAAATCACTTCAAAAGTCGTACTTTTTATATATTTTACTGTACTGATCATTTTAAAGTACTCTTAGCGAGTATACGCATTTGATATTTTTAAAAAAGTATTTTAATCATTCCTACTTTCTTACCTTTGATATCTTCTTCTGTGTAACATTGGGATGCGCCAAGAAAAGTGAAAAGTAGTCCACAAAATAAAATACGTTCCATTTTCGTTATTGTTAATTCCGCAATACTATTACTTTCGAAATTCCCGAGGAAGAAACATCTTCGAAACAAACTTGAGATTGGCGTGAATTTCTTACTAGGCTTAGGCTGTTTCTTCTTGCCTCTGAATCAAACTTACAAAAATCAATGTGGGCGCAAACAGGCTTGGCAAAAGTTTAAGCGCATGCGTATTTACATGCCAAAGGCATTTTATGTTTTCTATTGTTTTATTGTCGGGGTCATTGAAGTAATGATGATAAAATCAACAAATGACCCCTGGTCAACAACAAATTATGCACGCGAATTACCTGCTGATATTTATCTTTTTTTTATATATTTACCGATACATGGCATGAATATACAACCGGATTCGTTAATTTTAAACTTTTTTTCATAAACGGAAGCAGGAAGAAAACGAATGTAACCGTTTCAGATTACTAACCAAAATATTGACATATATAAGATAACACTAAATAACTGGCATTGAATAGAAATAGAAAAACTATATACAGTTCCCATGCATATCTTTTCTCGAAAAAAAAAACTCTACTGAATGAAAATCTAAAGAAAAGTACGAATCATGTTTTATGCAAGAAATATAATTTTAATGAGACACACTGTCAAATCATATGAAAATGAGAATTAAAATATTATTATTTATGATTAATTTTCCCATGCAGTTAGTACATGAAGAAATTTGTACCAAAATGTCAACTTTGGTGACACAGACCTTCAGACAGAAAATCTAAAAATGCTCTGCGTACTAAACTATATTTCTAAGAACTATTCGAATACGCCAAAATGCGGTTCCCATTTTTTTTTCTCTCACTAATTATTATGATGGTTATATTAAATCCCATTTATGGTTCTTTGAAAAATCGTTAATATAAGAATTGGAACAGAAGTAAAATACAGTAATACAGCGCAGTACATGTACGACATCGTGCATTTTTTTTCTCATTTTGATCAAAATTAATGATAAATATATTTATAATTTTTGATTTTCGTTTTAAATATTTAACGTATAACTTTTGTATCATTGAATAGTTCTTAAAGTTAAACACAGGGAAAACAAAATCATAACAACATGACCATTTTTTAATATTATGCTTTTGATATAATATTACTGCATTCTTTCAGATTCCTGCTAATGATAAAAGGTGATCCGATTAATGTTTACAAGTTGTTCTCAATGACTTATGACATATTACTGTTTTACGTATGAATAACATTGTTTTAGCCCGGAGGAAATTGTTTGAAAGTATCCGCATGGTCAGGAGTTTATCTCTTTTGAACCATTAAGCATAAAAGATCATATCTAAAATAACGTGGGCTATAAATGACTCAAATATATAGAATTTGGCCGATAAAGATTGCATCTATAGAATTATGATAAATTTGATAGCTCCCATCCAAATTATTCATGATTTTGTGTGAAAGAAAATACTAGTAAAGACAAAAAGAAAACACAGAAGTCGTAATATGGTGTATCAGTCCTCATCGGGTTTTCAGCGGCTATTTAATCTTTAGCATGCTAGATAAATTGTCGTCTGCTGGAAATGTCGTCTGCTAAAATTGTAAAGTTCATTCAATTTGCTCCAAAATTGGAAGAAATATTGTCAGAGTAGCAAACAGCTTGGAACCTGATCAGACGCCGATTTAATCGGCGTCTGATCTGGTTCCAAGCTGTTTGCAAAGGCTTTTAAATTCGCCTGCAGCAGGCTAAGGGTTAATCAGACAATTTCTTGTTATTTTTCAAACTGAATTTGTGCAGTCATTATGCATGTTCTGATTCAGGTAAAAAATGAAATGATTGGCTTAAATGGTTACAGTGTAAATAGAAGTAACTTGCAATAACTCTTATTGCAAATACCGTTGAAACTCGATATTCCGTGGGATCGAACGTTTAACTTCGTGATAACCGTAATTCGACCTTAAATGATATTTTCTTATCGTATTTTCGGGACAGGACTTAAAAATGTCTGCGAGACACCCGGAACTTTGAGATATGCGAGTTCAAGTTGTCGAGTTTCAACTGCATAATTTATCCAAAAAAATGTAGAAAAGAATACTGTTTTTAAGTTCGACAGTATTTTTCTCTCTCTATTTTTCTATGCCCGATGTAGCTTAATGCGCTCATGTCTTTTTTTTCGTAATAACTGTATAATGCCGAAATCCAGAATGCAGAAGTCGCGTACAGTCAGTGCGTAATGTACAGAGTTTCATTACAGAAGTATATCTACATTGATCATCGACACAAGCAGCGCCAGCAACATAATTATCGCTGTTGTATTGTCATATGCAAGTCTGTATCACTTTTTTAAATACATCGTCAAAATGTACAACAGTTGCTAATAAATCAATAGAATTATAACATAAATAAGGCACATTTAAAGAAGGCCGGGTTGAATAGACCTATATGAATATTTACTGTCAAAACAGAAATTCCTTTCGAATTGAAGCAGTACCGTATTTACTATAAAATGTCACATTTTAGTGAGAATATTTTTTTATTTTAAGTATGTTTAAGGTAGTGGACCGGTAATGATCATCGGCAATTTCCGTTTATTTACGTGTTCGCTGTATGCACTTTCGACATTCTCCGGTAGCTATGAAAAATGCGTTTCTGCTATGGCCGAATACAGAGGGTACGAATATTGCCTATTATCAATACGGGTCCATTACCTTAATATTCTGAAGTAATCGCGTATGTGGACATTAAACTTGCTTCAAATTATACCGTTTCTAAGCCGTAGATAAAATAAAGTCAACCCAAAAATATTGACCCGAAACTTTTAATCACAAATGTTGTGTTGAAACGGTATCAATTACTACACCTTTAAATGGAATTCTTCTTTACTCAAACCTCTTCTTCGTTCAAACCATCGGAAAGCTTGCTGTATTGGCGATTCCACACTGGTTTTTGTTGTTCCTTGACATCTTTATATATCCTTTATCGCCCCATTTTGTGCCCCAACTATAACGAAATAAACATGTCTTTGTATGTAAATAAGATATGTACATAGCAATATTATGTCTCCTATTTTTGTTCAATATATGAAATAATTTATCAAACCATAAAAACTTGTTAAACTGTACTAGTTGACATGATAAACTTGACATCTCGTTTTTGACTGTATTCAGTTACTCATCTATGTAAATATGTGAGTTTTTGCACGTATGAACAAACTTAAGCCAACTGTATCTATAATACAAGACTATATGCCGATATTTTCTCGCCAGTCAGTATAGATCTATTTGTCAATGAATATTATGAAAATGTATTGTTTATTGTTAAATTACGCATTATGTATTTAGATAAACAATCGTACCTATTTTTGACCAGCCAGTAGTCTTTGCCGCCTTCAGTCCCATACCCCACAATCAGCACAGCATGGTCAAGTGTGCGTGTACATTTCGGGTCGTCATAAATGCCTGACCTATAGAAAACTGTCGCAAATATTTTCATTCGGATGTCGTTTTCTACAAATGGCCTGTTAGTCAAGTCACACTTAAAGTCTTTAATGGCGTCAGATGAAAATATTTTCTTGTGATACTTTGGTTGCGAAATATCTCCCAATTAAAACAGCTTGAAATTATAGTGAGTGAGTTGGGTTTTACGGCGAATCGACACAAAATGGTCATATATCGCCGAGTGAAATTATAAGTTGAATATTTACTAAAAATATACCTCTGACTTTATACACATGTGCAAAATCACAAAAATAGTGCAAATTGAAAATAGCTGACATTGGGACTGATTTTGCTAAAATATAAATAGCGAAAACGGTCACATTTTTACTATTTTTTATGTAAATAAAATCAGCAGAACTATAGAGATAAACTTGGTAAAAGACAGAATGAAAAACATAATTTATATGTCACCTTTCAATAGGAAGGGAGACATTGAAACTTTCTGCAAAATTATTAGTTATACATTTCAGTTGTACATACTTGTAACTTTGGAAACCTCTCTGACTTGCATCGACGGCCACAGACACTGGTCCTTCAAGAGCTACAGCAATTTGAAGGTCCCTCTCTGAACCTTGCAGAATGTTTTTGCAGGCTGTCATGTTTGCTCCGTTATGTTTCACTTTGATGTTGCATTTGCCTACCTGTTAACAAATATCTACTAATCATTTGGGATAACGTGTCAGTTGGACAGATCAATAAAAATACGTTTGCTCTTTTTTATAGGGTGAACATTGCTTGTTAAATAATGTAAATATTTTTATTAATCTACCGGTAATTATCGCGTGTTTCAAGTCGTGGGGTTGAAAATAAGCCATTATATACATGTAATTTTAATAAAATGCTTCGACGTTGACGTCGTTCTACGTATAGTTTAGATTGGTAGATTTGACCTAGTCTGTAATAGGTAAAGAAAGAAGAAATTTCAATTAGAAAAGCTAAGAATACTACTACATTTGTGTCTTTCCATTTTTTACACTAATTTATTTTATGTCGATTGTGAAGCAAATTCTACAACTTCTCTTTATCACTTTCGACCTCATTCTTCATGGGATCCACTGCAACGAGGGTACGGAAGGGTATAGAGACTATTACATAAGTATATCTCCATGTTGAATTTATTAACCTCGTTCAATAAAAGGCAGAGTCTCACATTTTATGATTTTATTTAGCTCGTTTACTCATATAATATTATCTTAAATGATTAGTACCAATCGTGTTTTGTACTTGTTATGGCTGTGTTATTGCTTCAGAAATTCTTGCTTATAAATACCCTATAGTACTGCCTCAAAATATATATCTCTTTTGCACAGGACATTGTAAAATAATATTTTTATTCTATTTTTGCTTCGTCTTTGTAATTACTGACGTTGAATTTTTTATGGATTCTTTTATTAGTTTTTATATACGTGTGTATATATATAATATATATATAACATAATAACCGAAGTTGTCGCATCTTCCGATGCGGAATGCAGTGAATCCATTATGGAAACGTATTGGTCGGACATGCATACAGTGTAGTACATATTAGGCATCGCTTATTAAAAGAGGAAAACTGGTATAAAATACAGTGTACATACACACAATTTCATTTAAACCTTATAACAATTCATACCTATGATAGGTATATTTTCAAATATCAAACGAACGCTGAACTGCAATGAAAAAAATATTATCTAAGACTTGTTAGAGATAAACGCAAAGAAAAAGTCATAAAAAAGAAGCATGAATAGCGTTATATTCACTTACACTTTGTGTATATGGGTAAGACTTTTCACTGTCTATACCTCCGTTTTCTTTTAAGTATTGAAACGCTTTGTTCATGTTACCTCCGTTACATCCCATGTTACCTACAGAAAAATATTTTCCAATTATAACATACATTTTGTTTGTATATACTATTGGTAGAAAAATTACTTTACATTTACAGGAAACGGAAAACATGTAACGGTTTAATATCTCTCCCGTAACTTAAAGAATATTACATGATTGTTACATGTCAGTACACATACAACACCATTTTAATGTGCGATTATACAGTTAAATTTTTCCTTTTGCACATAAATCAGAAATATTCCTTGCAGGCTATTGTTTTTTTTTTGTAGACTACACGTGATAATATATTTTCACGACGTCTTCCGAATATTTGCCTACTTTGTTATAGGTTAAAACGAGTGATGAGTGATTACCGGTTCACATACGTTTAATGCATACATATGAATCAGGCTATGATGCGAAATGACAAAAATAGGGGACATTTTGTTGTAATTATTAAGTTCTGGGTGAAAAGGCTTAACTTGTTGAACACAGCCATATTGACGTTTTTAACATGGTATTCTAAGTTGAAAGCGATTCAAATCGAAGAATAAGATTCAAATGACGTCCAGAATTTATTCCATCCAAGCCTCTGATATCAAAAGTAGGAGAGTTTCAAATAAGCTTATAGCTTCCTACTCAATCCTGTATGCTTTTGATATAATATTATGTACATGTTGTTAATGAATTGTGATTGATAAAATATTGTTTAAAGCAAAAGAAATAATATGCGCTGTCATACCTTGTGTAAAGGAGCAGTCAACTATGTTTTGCTCTGAAAGTGAGACAAGATTTCCTGTTGCCCTGAAATGTTGGCCTTCCTATGATCCAGTAGTGGAAAATGCATAACCGGAACCGCATAATCCCTATGCATTTGTGTACATAAAGGTTATGTTTATTAGCATCTAAATTTAGCAAATATGTACATTATTTGACGTTGTGAAAAAAAAAGTATCAGATTTTGGTTTTCAAAAAATATCAGATTTTGATTTTCAAAAAATGTCAGATTTGGGATTTCAAAAAATGTCAGATTTTGGTTTTCATAACAAAGAGAATACAGAAAGAAATTTCGTATATTATATGGATCTCAAAATAATCTAATATTTATGAAAATCACGATACTTAACAAAATCTTTGAAAAGATCCATGGGACCAAGCAACATAATAGCAGACTCTTGATTGAATGTTGTCATGACAGGTAATGAATTGTGCAACATCCCCCTCAAGCTCCCTTCCGGCTTAAGCGGAATTATATTACAGTAAAATTGAATGTTTTCCATAATCCCAATGGACCAGAAAATATAACAACACTGAGTGCAAGTGTGGTGAGATACGTTTTACAGCAGCCACACGACACTTAAAAGACAGCTGTTGTAATAGTATCTGCGGATAGATCTTTTGAAGGCAAAGCACACAATCAAAACAACATAATAGCAGAGTCTGTTCTTGAGTGGCAATGAAATGTGCAAGACCTTGGTACCATATAAAGTGGATTTCTATTACAGTAAAACAAGAAACATTCCTTTGCTAAAGCGAAAATTACTATACAGTAAACTGAAGAATATAGGCACAATAAAAAGTGGAAACCCCACACATCGCTCAACACGACACAATGAAAATGTTGAAGACTCGGACTGACCGTGCCTGTTCACGGACGGTAGGGGAAATACAAGCTACCCCAACAACCTCTAGCCCAATGTTGAACAGAACTCAATATTTGCACATGTTACGAGTACAAAAACACAATTTCGAGACATCCGCAGATGTGTTCACACGGCAGTGTACATTGCACCTTCAATAATACAGAATGCAATTCCATGAAAAGCAGCGTATGGTCCCCACTTAAAGCTACTCGACCACTGTTTGGGTGAAAACTTTTATCATGTTAATTTTCAGCAAGTTTGGCATAAAATGTATATGTGGCACTAAAAATGATGAATTGGATGAAAATAAAGTTAGATATTGGTAAAAACGCAAGAAGAATGTAATTTATTTTGCATTATTTCAAAAGCGTTGCAACGGATTACTACCTTTGGCACAATGTTTTGGGTAATTTGTAAGAATATCTTGCAAAAATCTTATGTCAATAAGTTTGTACCACCAGTCACTTTAAGAATACTCACTTTTTATGAATTTTTGAGAGAAATTATTTTTCGCCTAAAATGTATAGGTTAGTCCCAGTCCCTTTAAAGTTTCATTTAAATATTTCAATTTACGTTTGTCTAGACGAAGGCTTGCATAATTAAAACAACTGTGAAATATATATAACCAGAATAACGTCCGAGACTATATGTGATACATGTATAGCATGCGGATACTAAAACTATTGTTTTGAAAATAGAACGACGTGGAAAATATAGAGCCTCCTCTTATTAACATTAACAATCTCTCTAAAATATTCAAAAAGCTGTAGACAAATACAATTCGTGCAGATTTTGTTGTGCATTTTATTTATTTTTTCAAAGAAAAGTGAAAACTTACTCAGACCTTAGTTTGTATATACAAGTGTCGCTTGTATTAGGTATCACATAGTCCGTTCAATGATATTCGGTTAAGCCTGTGCCAGGCAGTGTGCGGTACGAGGTGCATTTTATTACTCTCACGAGCAGACTCAATTAAAACATCCTTTGGAAGCATAGAACGCAAGCAATCAAAAAATCGGTTTGATTGAGTCTGTTAATGAGAGGAAATTCAATTTGCAACACCCCTCACGCCCCAAACACAGGCTTTAACTGAATTCTATCAGAGTAAGAATGAATGTTTTCCATGATCACAAAGGGCCAGAAAATATAACAAGAGTGAGTTCAATTTTTACAACCTCTGTTGTGATACTTAACAAAATTTGTGAAAAGATCCTTTTGAAGCACAGAACGCAATTAAACAACCAAATATGTCATGGTTTTGCTTGTTTGTATTTTATGCTTCTAATCGATCTTCTCGTAGATTTATTTACCTGATCCTTTATGTCTGTAACATACCCATTAAGTCTCCAATCCACTGTTGTGTTGTAGTTTTCTATTCTGATGTCCTTTGGTGGCGAGTACATCTGACGGACATTTTTATTTAGGTCCAAAGTCTCGTTAAAACCATTCATTGTAGAGATAAATTCCTCCGTTGTCTGAAATGCAGAAAGTACAGATGTATTTGTAGACAGCACAAGAGCAAATGTAACGACTGTATCATAAATTAACATGTGGTGAGTGTCGATTTGTTTCTGTCGGTACAAATCCTTAATTCACAGTTGTCAAAACAGCCAATAAACATACAATCAACAGCCTGTGATGTGACTGTTCTTTTTGCAATAAGGCCAGAGCATCTGTTACCTTTCCTAGAAGAAAGATACAGAAAACCTAGAAAATAAAAGAAATTAAATGAAATAATACCAAAACCAGTTTTGGTCTGAATGACAACAGGTCTAATGTTTGAGATTGGAACCAGCACTCTACGATTATCGCAATTACGAAAAGGTATTTCTGGTCTAAAATATACCATGGTATGCGGTACCAGCAACAGAAATCGCCATAATTACAAACAATGACGTCTTAAATCTCTGATGTCGTGAATATGCGGTGACACTGACTGTAACGTTATTTATACAGTTAGCTAAGGTAATTGGCTATTTAGTTGGTTTTACAACGACAGATCAGACTGAGTTATCTTTTCTTACCATGTCGCTAAATTGATTAGGACCGACAGTGTACGAATGAAGCCCTGCCGCAGCTTCTCGATTGTGAGTCTCTATAAAATGCATCATTCTTTCCCAGATAACACGCCTACATATAAGTAAAACAAAAACTATCATTAGTTGGCCCGTGTGGATTGCATGATGATTGTTTTTTTTTTCTTTCTTATAAAATAAATGACTGTACTATTTTAGTCGGTATTAAAAATCAAAACAACACAATAAAACTTTATACATCCAGATACAACGTGATAAAAAAGTTTTTCTATATGACGTCACCGAGATTGTACATGTAACAGACAAAGAAAACTTCTTATCGCTCAAGTAGTAAAACCACATTGTACATTTTTGTTAATTAAGAGGCTGCCTACGGAACATGTCTGATTGTTAAGCTGCAGATGATTAAATGCTTGTAAATGCATGTACACACGTACAAGAACAATATTTGTCTTGTAAATTAAGGTCCGGAGCATAGCTTATGTAAATATTAATTAATACCAATACAAAAACTTGAGAACGCATGTCAGATACGAGCGTTATAATAAAATCTCTTGCTAGCGAATTATTAAGATAGGTATCCTATCATTATGTACTTTCAGTGTAAATTAGCAACAGTTACCTTTGAATATTTTCAACAGGGTCGTCAAATTGTCTTCCATATTCAAGTTTAAATGCTCTCCATCCTTCGTCAAGCTCGGCATCAAAAAATAATGCCAAGATAGGGCTTAGTAAGCAGCCAAACCTGAGTACAAGTATCATCTGTAGTAAATTAGGAAAGTTTTACAGCGCATAAGTTAAGAAGCATAGCTGTACGATCCTGCACTGCCTATCGACTTACCGTGAGTTTTCTACGTTTTACATTTCTTTTAAAGTATTAGTACATGTTTAAGGAAGCTCCTAACCATGTATGTTATTCTCGTTTTCAGAGGTAAAATACAGCGCTAGATTAGAGTACCATCAATGAAAATACTGACGCACGTAAAGCACTATCTATCTACAGTGACTGTCGCAGATTGTATATTACTCGCCAAGATACATCCATGGTCTCAATCATTTCCCTGGATGTGGATTGAGGTATTCACTTTACATGCTTCTCACTGGAATTATTCGTTAGACAAAATGTTGGTCGAACTAATGTTTTCTAACCAACTGGAATGTCCAGCTACTGAAGCTACTGAAGGCTTATTTATATATAAACAAACTTGTTTGTCAAAATATTGACCTAGATTTATCTCTAGGCTGTCTTAAGTGCTATTTTCAAAACTATTCAAAAATGATGAACAAATCTGGTATATTTTTTCACATTAAACAAAAGAGCGGAGACTCACCTTTTTAGTCAAATGTATCTCAGTCAATTCAACAATTCCTCAAGTTAGCAGAAAAGTTCACGAAACAAGGCAAAGGTAAGATAGAAATACTTTGGTGACGTTTATCATTCAGTTTAGCTTATCAAAATTGACACAGTTTTAAATGATTTAAATTAGAGACATTAGACTTCCTTACAATGGAGAACATTTTATTAAACCGACAAGTTTTAGAAGGGTCTGATAATGTACCGCAAGGGTATCTTTGTGTTCTCTACACTTTTAATACAATTTTAACACACTGGATTTTCTTCATTTTTTCTTGAGACAGAGCTATTTTGAAATTACTTAATTGGCACATATGTAAAACATTTCGCGAATCTTTCTCTTTTCTCTTTTATTTGATTCATGCACGCGTCAAATATATCATTTTTTGTATGTTTTATTTTTACAGAACGTCGTAAGTATATGTTGTTTCAAATGTTCCTGTAAGGTTATATGTATTTGTAGTTGCGTTTGACTTTTCTTTCAGGTTATATGTGTGTATGTATTTTTGAATGCCTTTTTCCGTTGGTAACACTTGCGTGCAGTTTTGTAAGAGTTTTTTTTTCTGTTGTACATTCAAGTTTAGCCCATTTATGCACAAAGTACTAAAGATAAGGTTCCCCGTCATGCATTGCTCGTCGTTTGTTGCCCGTTGTCCGACAACAATTCTTTCAAACGACATCTCATCCAGTTTTATTCAAACTTTACAGAAATGTTTTCTTAGGTTGTCCCCTTTAAAACAATATCATTCTATGTAGAGCTCAGATTGGTATAGCACCGGAAAATCAAATAGAAATAACTACTTGTCAGTAATCATTTGCGTGTATCTCGGTACGGTCGACTTTTTCTTCTGCCGATATTTTTCAAATTATTCCTATTTGTCAATACACATGGCTTCCGGGGGACGTGATGACGTTCTAAATTTCCTAAGATGACCATAGTTATTTCATTTATTGTTAATTCTGATTCGACGAAAAAAAAAAACGTGGCCGCTGGGTGGCGTGGCCACTTTTACCTATATGCATGTAGTGGAAACTTCAAAATTGTTCTTGTCAGGGACTGCTTGTCTGAAATTTTTATACTGTTTTTTTGGGCGACCCTTTATTACCAAGACTGTTGAAATTATTCCGATTTATCATTTAATATGATCAAAAGGGCTTGAGATAGAAAGCATTTCCAATCGACATCTACTGCTTAACCGGTGGCTCATTTTTGAAATCATTTCTTCAGGCAAGATTCTTCAAATTATTTTGCTTTGCCAAAAACATCTAGAAACTGAAACTCGCTAAAAATATTGGTGCCTATATGCAATAATTTCTAAGAATGATCATTAGTCTACTTTTGCTTTGCCAAAAACATCTAGAAACTGAAACTCGCTAAAAATATTGGTGCCTATATGCAATAATTTCTAAGAATGATCATTAGTCTACTCTCTACGATTATTAAATCTATCTTGATTTGTCACGGCCACAAGGGTTAAGATTTCCCTGGAAAGCTTTGAAAATTTTCTCCTCTGAATCTAAAAGCCTGGGGTAGAAATATTTCTTGTATGACTCCCTACCAAAATAGTTACACGTTTGTGAAGTGAATCTACAGTAAATATGGACCTCTTCTTTAAAGCGCAAGTGAATGTAATTTTATATGATTTTTTTTTATATAAATACATATATATGAAATTGTGTGCGTTTTTTTGTCATATGTGTATATAATGATATACGGTATGTTTAATGTGTAAGTGTACATAATTTTGCATGATTTGTACGTGTATGAATTTTTTATGCTGTTTAAGGTCATACATGTATGGGTATGTATTTTTTGTGTCATAATTTGTGTGAAAGTAAGTATGTGAATTAAATTGTGCGCGAATTTCTTTCATATTATGCATTGATATAATTATATATGCTGCTTTAAAAACTACTAGTGTAAGTTATCTTGTATATGATGTTCCTTTTGGGTTAGATATATATTATGTTCAATTTATGTACGTTATTTCTTTGATAATGAGGACGTTATTATTTGTAAATGAGAAAATATACGAAATATTCTCGTTTTCAAAGCTACCGTTTTAAAAAGGTGTTTAATATGTTTAACACTTATCACTCATGGCTTGTATTCGTTCTTCTTGCATGAGAACATGGTTTTTGTCTGTTAAAAGCTAAGGATGATCGCATAGTATTCAGCAGTTTGATACATCGGCTTTGTATCTAGATCATAATCTTACATTTTGGTCCTTTCTAAGACCTGTATAGGTATAACTAGGCCGATATATCAGGTGATCAAAGCGTATAACTTAATGTATCATGGTCAAGGCTATATACCAATAAAAGAAATTGTTCTTTGTTTCATATAAAATTCAGCTACTTCAGAACAATTTTGTTACAATTTCTAGATTTTCACTCCGTCGTAGACCTATTTCCCACAAGATATCCATAAATTTGCTTCAAGAGAACGAAACGAAAAAGGGGTGTTGAATAGTATAATAGTATGCAGTGAAATGCAAGTCAACTGAAGTCAGGTACCCTCATATTGCCGCATTTCAGAAAGTGGTCCGCAGAATAAACACTGTACTTTCGTTTTCAAGTAAACAACTCGAAAACATGTGAATATTAGCATGAAAAGTGTCCTATTTTATGTAAAATTCATTCCACGAGTGAAATAATGCCCATTTGGCCCCTGATTTACGCGCAAATGCGCGAAAAATGGAAAAATTAGGATCTATTTATTAGGGACTTCTTTCGACACACCACGGAAGCACATTTTTGACCGAATTACTGCAGTATAACCTCATCAACTAATTGACTTTATTACACAGTAGGCATTTGGGTGTAGAAAATTGTAATTGGCATTTTGAGTCTTCTATTGACTTTTGATATACTGGAACCGTTACCAACTTCAATACTCTTTGGCTCTATATGAAAATGATGTCTTCCGTTGAATATATATACTAAATATTTTCCGACATAGCGATCTTATCCGTTCTAATTAATGTTATCAATAACCACTTAAGTAAACGCTAAATCACAATTCCAAAACTGTATTGTTTAAATGACTTAACTGTCTTCCGCTAACGCATTGGACAATCAGCATTCTCATTCTCAGTATGCGGTTTCGCCAATCTTCTGATATGGCCAAAGGATGGCCCTGTATCATACAAGAATGTGTAACCGAACGTTATTTAATTTTAAGCTATTTTGTCCATGGCTTTTAAATAGCATTTGGAAGCACTTTTCATATTTTATTTCAGGAACTCTTCTCACCAGTTCCGTAGAGTTGCCTTGTATTGCAGTAGAAGCAGCACGACCTCGACTGCGATTACCATTTGAGTCACGCCATGAGAAAACCAACATGGTGCGTTTGCGACCAGCATGGATCCGGACCAGCCTGCCCATCCGCTGTTCGCTTTCAAAGCCTATTGCAATTAGAGAAACCGTTAGCGAACAGCGTGGATCCTGACCAGACTGCGCGGATGCGCAGGCTGGTCTGGATACATGCTGGTCGCAAACGCGCTATGTTGTTTTTCTCATCGCGCGGCTCATTTATTCTGAACTTGCTCTTAAAATGGATAAATTGCTTACATGTAATTGTGTCCTGTTACAGCTTGTTCAGTAAAACTTCAACACACATATCAGTTTTATTTTTTTATTAGTCTATCGGAAACATTATACAAAAGTTAATGAACTCTCGCTTGAAGAGAAACATAAACTGTCTCTGTCATAAGGTTGTGAGAGGCCAATTTAAACATGTTAAGAATGTATTACAACAGTGCATTTGCATACATTGTTTATTTGTACGGGATTAATTCAGAAATTCTGTTTAACTCATTATGAAGTTGTAATATTAGACCAATTTGAAATATTTCATCTGACTGATTTGCAAAGTAATATGTAATAAAATCTTCTGCAAGAAATAATTCATTTTTACTGAGAGGTATTAGAACTGAAGAAATAACTTAAATTCTGCTTGAAAACCAAAAGTAACAGAAAGTACATCAGCATGTATATGACGAAAAAATGAACCATTAGAGGAACTGGTATTTTATTGGCGATAAGTGTTATAATTATAATACACAATAAATAAAATGATCATATTTTACAATGGGAAGTGAACAACAATCTTTACAATATTCTATGGTTGGTTTTATTATTAGGTACCGTTGATAAGATTGTGATCTAATTCAGCACTGTTTTTCGTAATCAGTTAAATCCTTTTGTAAATTTTGATTCTGATCTAATTTAACACTTTTTTCGTCATGGGTTAAGCATTTTTCGTGTCTCAGGTTGTGATCCGATTTGTCACCTTTTTCGTCATCAGCTAATTCCCTTTGATACTTTCCATTGTCAGCTGGTTTGGCACCTTTTTCGCCATTAGATAAGTCTCTTCGGTAATCTAGACTGTAATCTGATTTTGCACCTTTTTCGTCACGAGATAAATCCCTTTGATAATTATTGTCTTCTGAGTTCACTTTACTTTTCTTCACAGGCTGAATCAATTTATGCTTTGATTCATCACTTACAGTGTCAGGAGTTGGGGCCGTCTGGTTATTCAGATTGTCCACTGAGTTTGCACTTTTTTCGTTAATAGTTAAGTCCCTTTTAAAATTGAGATGATGATACGTAGAGGAATCTGGCATCGAAGCTGTTGGGGTATGCACTAAATGATCATATATATCCTCAGTATTTGCCTGACCGCTGATATTATTAGAATTTAAAGAAACATCATCTCGGCCATGTGGTAATAAAATGAAATAATCGTTGCGTTTAGAAGAGTTATTCTTCGATAAAGAACCATTTTGAATTTCAGAATCATCATTAACTTCAGTTGTTGCTTTTTTACTTAATTCATCATCCGATTGCTTATTTCTTTGTTTCTCAGGTGTTTCATATTCTCGTCTGATAGAGGGCATATGCTTAAATTGTGCAGCAGGAATAAAATCGTACACATCCGTACAATACTCAGGTTCTGACGTCATAAGGGCCGAGGTGGACCATTTCTGTGGCCGGAAGTACTTTCTCCTGGCTGATTTCTTAGGTTTAGAATCACAAGACTTTTCCTCATCCGTGTTTGAATCACAACTGCAAAAGACGGAAGACATGGAATGTAAACTTTGAAGTATAACTGATTTCATCCATAGCAGCCATTGACAGCTACTACGTTCAGCACATTCCAGTAACGTTGATGTTCGGCTTTGTCAAATACTGGCAATATTGCCAGTTAATAAGTTTACAAAAGTCTGAATAACGAATTAACTATCGATTTTAAACAGTGTAATACCTATAAGTTGAAAAAGTGTTAACATTGTCGAAGAAGGTCAAGGTAAGTTAACTTTTTGGAAGGCGCAGAGTGTTTAGAGAAGTGTTATGCTGATTTACACTTATCGGGACATAATACATTTTTATACAAGTAATGTATGAATTATACATACACAAATGTTAGTTAGAATCTAAAGACTGGCACCGAGTTAACTATATGTTCATTGTTTTATAGTTTGCTTCGACATTTGGAACTGATTTGAAAATGTTAAAAAGTTGCTTAGTCATTAAAAACACATTCTTCCATAACATTTTAGTAAATTCATAAATAAGGAAATAAGTATCCAATTAAATAGCTAACAAATTTGTTCAAGAATGAAAAAACAATGTTTTAGGAATTATATGAACGACGTTTTTTTAATAAATACGAGCCCGCCATGAGAAAACAAACATAGTGCATTTGCGACCAGCATGGATTCAGACCAGCCTGCGCATCAGCGCAGTCAGGATCCATGCTCTACACTAACTGTTTCTCTAATTGCAATAGGCTTTGAAAAACAAAAAGAATGGATCATGGCGGTCGCAAACACACTATGTTGCCTTCTTAAGGTGCGGGTCATATCATTCAAATGAGTTAATTTCTTACCATTGCATTGTTAGAAAAGCAATTACTGCAATCAGGATGACTATGATGATCCCGCCACCAACAATAGCAAATATCAACCAAACTGAAAAAAATCCCAACAAAATCAGCGGAATGAAAATACAGTTATATAATACGTTTTTTTAACTTTTTATACCAGTGTAGGTCTTACAATTGTACGGAATCTTACTGAAAAAACTACAATATTTCATTATAATCAGTATATACTAATTAGGCAAACTGGCACTGTTACAAAAAGTAACTGTTTAATCCAGGTTTAAATTTCATTGTTTTTTTTTTTGCTTTTATTTGTTGACGTATTGATATGAAACTTTTAGGATTCTTTATTAAGCATAAACTCTGTATTTACAGGAAAGCTGCTCTGAATAGCAAAACTGAAAAATTATCATAAAAGCATAAACAAAAAAATAAAGAAATAAAAAAAAACTAGCAAAAACCGATTTCTATTTAAACGTGGTATTATTTGAAACTTTACAAATCTCTATGATCTGTAGATTTATTTTCGTTTTCGCTTGTGTTATAAATGTGCTAAATCTCTAAATGTTCATACATTTCAAACGTGGATCCAAGTCGTAATTATTGTCCATTATATGTTCTTCAGCATGACTTGTATTTGAAGAACTGTTGTCAGCAGTGAGTAGTTCGCCCTCAAAATACTCTTCGTTTGTGATGTAATCGTCCGTCTCCAGTGGACCAGTCTCAACTATAAAGTGTTCATTATAGTTGAATTCTGTCGTCAAGACATTGTCTAATGTCGTTATGGATTCGGTAGTTGTTTGTGATGTTGTCTTATCTGACAGCTGAGATGTTGTTTTGTCTGTAATATAACAGTGATTATCCTTTAATTTTTTGTAATGTTTGTAGACTGACCTAGACTCATCACATTCATTCTTCTGAAATAACTGATCAAAGCCAATAGGAATATTTCATCTTGTTTCTGCAACAGTTTTACCAACTGACAATTACAGTATCTCAAAAGTAAATTTTAAATTCAAAAGACTTAATGTTTGATTTTAGAAAGAGTTGCATATAGGATATTTTATTCTAAACCTTTAAAATTTTTACATTGTTCAGAAGCTACGAGACAGTACCGTATTATACAGTTATGCTCTAGATATTGTAGTCAATAGAATTCCGGAAAATAATACTTGTGTTGATTGTCTTCTGATTATATATTAAAAAGTATTCATTAAGTTCCAAACAATAAATAAAGTATACGAACGTGCAAAGATATTTGTAATTAAAGATCTGTACTGTTAAGTCATATTAATACACATTACTTTATTCGTGTATTAACTCTACTGATATTGCATATTTGTAAGGCAATATGTTATTTATTTCACATAAGTATTCAACAAAAGCAGTGAAAAGATGCGTCAATATGCTATTTATAGCAAAACAAAGACACGACAGCTATTTATATACTGTCACATTGAATTACTTCCGTTGAACCTTTTGTTATATGCTCACTTCAAAGAATTATTTTTGTCTTATTGAAGTGTATAACAAGATGTTATCTTTGTATTATCAACATCCATTCTTCGTGCTATTTATATCAAACATTTGTATTATTTAGATAAAGTAAAGACGCAAATAAAAGGATAACAACTTTTGATAAAAGCCCACATCCTTCCGATTTTGGTTTGCTATCAACATGCTCTCAGACCTTTCTGATCGTAACTAAATATATATGTTTCCGGTCACATTAAAATGACAATCAGATCTTTTCTCTTTTTATTTTCAGTGACATTTTTGTGAAATTCTATACACTCAATCTGTTTTAAATCATAGCAATTTGTAGTAACACTGGTGATATAAGTCTCAAGATGTCATATAATGTTGTAACAAATGGTAATACATACTTACCGGGTTCATAAAGGTCTGACGTGGAAGCTGCTACGCCAAAACTATTATCTCCATCAGGATGTTCATCAGAAATTTCTGAATCTGTAAAATGAGCAACGGATTCTTTTTTAGAATATACGACATACTATGCTGCTCAAGGTGCATTGTTAAACTGAATATGACTGTGAAGCATATCTGGTAATTTTTTATTAAGAGATTTGAAATATATCTTTATGCAGTTAAGAAATACAAAACGTGAAAAATCTGATAAATTCATTAAAATCAAATGAATTTTGTTTTTGTTTCATATGTAACATCAAGATCATGAATTTACACTTCTGGTTGCGCCATTTGTGCAAATATTGCAACTAGTTATCATTCGGGGCAAGATATTTGATTTTACACTGAAGCAGATATCCTATATATTTATATACCATAAAAGCTGTAGTAAGCAACTGGTTAAGGAACTATCTGGCTGCTCGATGCAGGTAGCTGCTTAAGACATGTTGAACATAGTACAGAAAGAAAATCTAGAACGTTAACTGACTGACTGCATAAGGCAAATGACTGCTTAATGCAGGTGACCACAAACGCAGGTTCAAATGTATAAATATAATATCACTCTGGGAATGTTTATGTAACATACGCAATGGATATCAAATTATTATTATTATAAGATATCCTCTATATCTTAGCCATATATTTTGTATTTTGACATATTGATAAGTTACCTAGTTCTAGACATAGAAAGAACGTTCCATAACACCATTTTACAGTCCACATAGACCGACCAGAGGCTGAGAGTCCAAAATTCTCTGGCATTCCGTACCGACGACAATACCTGTTCTCATATCTGAAAGTAATTCCAGATTTATAATTTATATTTTGATCATTATAAAAGTATTAACAATATAAGTACCTTTTCATCTATTTTAAATAATAATGGTAATATTTCAATGTTCGCCAAACCTATAATCACGACAACTCCAAATTTGTAATGATATTATTGATAAAATCACCATCTTTAATTGCTAGTTACAAAAAATTACATTTTACGTTTTTACCAAATTTGTACTATTTTTGCCGATTTTCACTATACTCTTGCAACGGAAATACAGAAAACGCAAAAATTTTCACCAAATGTTTTATGATAATAACGAAATTATTACCATTTCACCATTTTCGTCACTGATGGTAATGTTAATAACGGAAGTATTGCCATTTCTGCAACATTTCTAATTTGATTCTATGTACCTTTGTAGGTATTGTTGTCGTTTAATTCAAACTAAAGTATTTACATACTTTAGAATTTGAAATAAACGTGTTCAAGAGATGCAGTGTCTTGATTGTAACCAAAAACGCACTTATTTTGTATTTTATTCTTTTAATTGTGATTTCGTTCAAAGTTAATCTTCGAGTGAAGTTTATTACACCACGGGGAACTCAAAACGAATCATGCGCGGTAAAAAAAGTCAATAATATTTCCTCGAAAAAAAAAAAAAACAACACCTGTATAGTAATAATAATTAAACACGAGGTTTGGTTTTTTAACAGAAAATTACATAATTTTTTTTTGCTTTTGTTAGCTATAAGAATCTTCTTTACCCATAATTCGAATTCTTAGCTATATCAAGAAAAATAACTTTTCACAAATTTATTGTTTGAAACAATGAATTGTCCATTCCGAAGGATAAAATTCACTGTTAAAGATCAATAAAACAAGTCAAACTACACGAAAACCATTATCCCATTTTGAGTGTCCCTCAAATATATTAATCAACCAACCTGATATCCAGATGTGCGCTGAGTATCCTTCTGACACCAGGGGTTTTCGGTTGACATATTGACCATTGACTGTTCGCATCACCACATACCATCACTTCGTAATTTTTACATGGTACTAGTATAAACAAAATATTTTTGATAATGGTAATGTACAGTATTTGAGTATCTGCACTTGATAAAATGCTATGAATGCATTCAGAAATTTAGACCAGAAGGTATTTGTTAAGCTCTGGAAAACATTAAACAAAAGTTTTTTTCGTTCATTTTCAAGTTTGAAATATTTGTTTCAGATGATGGATATTTCCATATTTATATAGTTTTATTTAGTGTTTTTGGTTTAGGATTGAAACTACAATTTTATCCTTTGTAGGTTAAACCCTGTTCGTTATAAGAATTGTCGCTTGTTACATTAAAACTGCAAATAGTTCATAAAATTTCAGTTGTAATATACAGGCACATCAGCTAACATTGCTTGCTTTGGCATTGCACTAAAACCACTATATATGTTTATAAGTTTGAAGTTATGGTTTAGTTGATGTACGACAAACAGCATGTAAATTGAATGTTTGTTTTTGAAAACAAAATCTTTGCTGAAAATCTTTGAATAAAACGATGAAAATCATTAATATTTTTTTTTTAAATAATTAGTTTCGGAATGCATTAGACCATTAACTATCGCTCTAATTTTATCGTAAGTAATAAAATGTACATAACAAATTTTATACAGTTTATCAAAAGATATTTTCGAATTTTACTGTAATTGCGTAAAGACTTAATTAACGTGATAATTAACCATTTCAATTTTTTAGAAATAAAATAAAACACATATGCCATACAATATTCGTTGCCGAATAAACTGCGTGAATATAAACCTTTTTAAAAGATTATTTCAGAAACAATCCGATGCTGATGCCATGTATCACTTGTAAATAACGCTTGAAATAAATACTTACCTACGGTGCCCCTAAAGTGACATGTTACACACATTTTTTCCAATTAGGTAATGTGAGACTTTTTTTATTTCGTTTAAACGAAATCATTTCGTTCAAACGAAATCATTTCGTTTAAACGAAATAAGTTATTTCGTTTAAACGAAATCATTTCGTTTAAACGAAATAATCATTTCGTTTAAACGAAATCATTTCGTTTAAACGAAATAAGTTATTTCGTTTAAACGAAATCATTTCGTTTAAACGAAATAATCGTTTCGTTTAAACGAAATAACTTATTTCGTTTAAACGAAATGATTTCGTTTAAACGAAATAAGTTATTTCGTTTAAACGAAACGATTATTTCGTTTAAACGAAATGATTTCGTTTAAACGAAATAACTTATTTCGTTTAAACGAAATGATTTCGTTTAAACGAAATAACTATTTCGTTTAAACGAAATAAAAAAAAGTCTCACATTACCTAATTGGAAAAAAAGTGTGTAACATGTCACTTTAGGGGCACCGTACTTACCACCGTAGCTGTATATATTTTTTATTCCTCCTACAAAGATGAATGTACAAATCAATGTAAATACAAATACTTCCATTTTAAATGCAAACTTTGGAAAAAACACAATAAAGTCTTTTTGCATAGGTAACAATAAAGCTATAGTTTACTCAAATAAAATGACAAATGCACATTATTACACAAATGAAAAACGTTATTGTCAGTACTTGACTCTAATTGATATGGCCGTTTGCTGGCGTAGTTAGTCACTACCGGTGTTCAAGTACATAACAATAGTTTGGCAAGTGAAATGTCGCGAGATAAACAGTCTCACGACGCCCTCTAGGATCCTGTTTTTGTATAGTTATAGTCACTGTAAGTGTGACTTGCGCCACAATTTTACCACAGACACTGTTTCCTATGTGGAATTTTGAGACACGTAGCCGCTGACGCTTAAATTCCTGACACAAGTATTTCATATGCATTTGGCGTCCATTATTACATGTTTATCCTCTGCAAGAAACCATCACCAAACGCTTGAAAGAAGTACTATAACATTATTTTGATTTTTGTGAAAGGTTTTAACTGAACGATTTCATTACCTCTTAAATGAGCTGATGTCGTAAATATTTGTTCAAGGTCTCTATCCCAAGAAAACATCAACGTAAATATACATGTGACGTATATGTATTCAAATCGTGCAGAATGCATCTTTAATTCTTTTGTCTTAAATAACACATAGAAATTTGTTCAGATGCGTTGCATATTGTTGCATAAGCAAATATCATGCATTTTTGTAGGAGTTGGGGATGGTGGAATCCTTCCTTATCTTATATGTTAGAGATGCCCTTTTAATTCGCAGTTTAATACCATGTTCAAAATATCAATATATTTGTTAAACAATTTATCATGCATCATACGAATTACCAGTTTAAGTTATCAAAGTTATAAATCTGTTTTGATGTAAACGTGACATATCAAACTGCGTTTTAAAATGACAAAACAGAAACTGTAAGTTCAGCTGCATACTTAATGAACCAAAGGAAGATATATCTTAAGGAAAAATATTGTGGTTGGTTGTTGACCCGTTATACAGTGTACTTCAGAAAAAACAAATACATCTAGAAACCTCACTTGTTATCACTTGACGACTCCTCATTTGCTTTTGTTTCTTTCGAAGAAAAGGATGTTAAATAAAAAAAATAATAAAACATCACTGTAGACAATTTGTTTAATGTACTTTATGAATTTGTTTTCAATTGTTGCATTGTATTGTCAGATGTCCATATATGAGCCGCGCCATGAGACAAGAGGGCCAAGATGGCCCTAGGTCGCTCACCTAAGAAACACTCCATAACAGTGTAAAACATGTTTGACCTAGTGATTTCATGGAAACAAATATTCTGACCAATTTTCATTAAGATTGGACCAAAAAATTGGTCTCTTGCGATAAAACAAGCATTTTCTTAGATATGACCTAGTTTTTGACCCTAGATGACCCATGTTCAAACTCGACCTAGATTTTATCAAGGCAATCATTCTGACCAAAATTCATGAAGATCAACTGAAAAATACAGCCTCTATCACATACTGAAGTTTTTTCTTTGATTTGACCAAGTGACCTAGTTTTTGGCCTCAGATGACCCATATTCAATTTCGACCTAGATTTCATTAAGGCAATCAACCTGACCAAATTTCATAAATATCAACTGAAAAAAACAGTCTCTATCGCATACACAAGATTTTTCTTTAATTTAACCTAGTGACCTAGTTTTTGACCTCAGATAACCAATATTCAAAATCAACCTAATTTTCATCAAGGCAATCACTCTGACCAAATTTCATGAAGATCAATTGAAAAATACATCCTCTATTGCATACACAATGTTTTTCTTCGATTTGACCTAGTGACCTAGTTTTTGATCCCAGATGACCCATTTTCGAAATCAGCCTAGATTTTATCAAGGTAATCATTCTGGCTAAATTTCATGAAGATCAGTTGAAAAATACAGCCTCTATTGCATACACAAGGTTTTTCTTTGATTTGACCTAGTGACCTAGTTTTTGACCCCAGATGGCCCATTTTCGAACTTGGTCTAAATTTCATCAAGGCAATCATTCTGACCAAAATTCATGAAGATCAATTGAAACATACAGCCTCTATCGCATACACAAGGTTTTTATGTGATATGACCTAGTGACCTAGTTTTTGACCCCAGATAACCCATTTTCGAACTCGACCTAGATTTCTTCAAGGTCATCATTCTGACTAAAATTCATGAAGATCAATTGAAAAATACCGCCTCTATCGCATACACAAGGTTTTTCTTTGATTTGACCTAGTGACCTAGTTTTTGGCCCGAGATAACCCATTTTCGAACTCGGCCTAGATTTCATCAAGGCAATCATTCTGACCAAAATTCATGAAGATCAGTTGAAAAATACAGCCTCTATCGCATACACAAGGTTTTTCTTTGATTTGACCTAGTGACCTAGTTTTTGACCCGAGATGACCCATTTTCGAACTCGGCCTAGATTTTATCAAGATTATCATTCTGACCAATATTCATGAAGAAGAATTGAAAAATACAGCCTCTATCGCATACACAAGGTTTTTCTTTGATTTGACCTAGTGACCTAGTTTTTGACCCGAGATGACCCATTTTCGGACTCGGCTTAGATTTCATCAAGGTTATCATTCTGACCAATATTCATGAAGATTAATTGAAAAATACCACCTCTATCGCATACACAAGGTTTTTCTTTGATTTGACCTAGTGACCTAGTTTTTGACCCGAGATGACCCATTTTCGAACTCGGCCTAGATTTTATCAAAGTTATCATTCTGACCAATATTCATGAAGATTAAATGAAAAATACAGTCTCTATCGCATACACAAGGTTTTCCTTTGATTTGACCTAGTGACCTAGTTTTTGACCCGAGATGACCCATTTTCGAACTCGGCCTAGATTTCATTAAGGTTATCATTCTGACCAATATTCATGAAGATTAATTGAAAAATACAGCCTCTATCGCATACACAAGCTAAATGTTGACAGACGACAGACGACGGACGACGGACGCCGGACATCGAGCGATCAGAAAACTCACCTGAGCATTGCTCAGGTGAGCTAAAAACCAACCTAGTGGCTTTGCGACCAGCATGGATCCGCGCAGTCTGGCCAGGATCCATGCTGTTCGCTAATTGTTTCTCTTCTTGCAATAGGCTTTGAAACACACAGCATGGATCCTGACCAGACTGCGCGGATGCGCAGGCTGGTCTTGATCCATGCTGGTCGCAAAGCCACTATGTTGGTTTTCTCATGGTACGGCTCATATATATTCTTTTTGTAAAGAATGCTCTATTTTCTCCATAGAATTAGCTTTTTTGTCGTTATCTTCTAAAATTAATTATTTTATACACCATCCCCCGATAGTCTGAATAGTCTTTGTTTACAACAGCTTTGACCTTGTAAAGACATCTATTATCAACTAAGTTTCAATAAACTAATGAATTTGAGGCCATTGAGTATAATTAACTTATCCCTTGTTTTCATAATACGTCGTTAAATTGGTTAATACGGAAGATTGTCATTTAGTGATAAGACGACTTCTAACAAACACACTTATGGTGTTAAAAGCGGCCGCCGGATGAATTTAAAGTAGACTACTTGACAAACGGGCTTTTAGGTCACGTTAGCTAATGACATTAAAAACAACATTATTGTCATATGTAAAAGTAAAGTAAAATATGTTAATCGTTTAAAGCCAAATCGACTTAAAGAACCCGGAAAAAATCATTTCCCTACATCACTGTCATCATACAGCTATAGAGTAAATAATTTAAGGCCTTCCCGGATCTTTATTGTTTTAAATCTTCTTCTGGTAATTAATTTCAACTATTCATACACTAACTTTGCAATTTATTCTGAAGGTTGAAACACTATTGAATAGATATTTTACAATGTATTAGCATACTTTGTGAACATACTTCTTTCACTTGTCGTTAAGTTAACAGTACCTCTCACTTATTGCATACGATATTTCAACCAAAACTTTAATTTGAAAGATTAAAAAATGAAAATGCCAATCGTGACAGTTAAGTGTTTCAAAGTTACAATCGCATACGTCAGAAATGAGGAGGAAATGATCTAGGTTTCTTTACCTCTTCCCTCCTTAACTAAGTTTCAGTGCTATCAAGGTCAAATCAGATGTGATTTAAAGCATTCTGAGTTCCATGCAAACTATGTTTTGTTGCCATTTTTAATGATTGACAATTACTTCTTTTTAATCTCACGCTAGAAGAAGGCGGAGGTGGGATTGGACATTCGTGTTACAAATTAGACTTACTTTTGTGAGTCACAGTAAATAATGATGCATACAGTAGACAAAGGCAGCTGGGAGAAGCTTTATGTCTTTTATAAATGTGTAAAGTGCAAGGAAAGTGGTTATATTGCCCTTACTGTTCACAAGACAGACAAGTAATTAAGCTAAATATTAGCACGTGCACTGATGGCGTGGCACCAAATGATGCATAATCTATAGTTTATTTGTCTCTTTAAACATCGAATTAAAAGCAAATATACATATTCATGATAATGCACACATGGTACAGTAGCCGCGGGAATTCATGGGTTCGTTCCCTGGCCGCTTCATACAAAAGACGTGAAAAATGGTACTAGTTGGGTGATCAGAATTAATAGGATAGTTCTAGACTTGGTCAGCAAGACGCCAGCATATTATGACTGGGTGGGATATCATGGCACGTACCTATGGCGTGACATTCAAATGAAGAAGTACTATGAAGTTCACTGCTACAAACAAGTACGAAAGTTACTACAAGATGCATCAAAAGGAAACTCTGCGTCAAACAAAGCAGTGTATGTAGTACTGAAAGAACAGGTGATGATATAACAACACTGGTGTCTTTGATGTAGATCCTAGGCAAACAGACAGTCTGATGGGAATGCATGAATGTTGGAGAAGGAACACTGCCTTTGTAGTGTGAATAGGATTTTTACTGTCGTATTTAGTACCTTAATATTGACTGATTATGACCCATATGCGAAATTTACTTCTATGTTTCGGTCGGTATATGGAATGAATGAACAAGGCTGTGCTCTTAAATTCAGACTTATGTAGTTGTTCATCCGAAATGACTGAGTTTCAATTTTTTTCAGTTGTTATCAAGACCATTATTCTGATCTAAGTCAAATCAGGAATGTAGACTCTATAATATTATAATACTTCCAAGTTAAACGAGTAAAATTTTGATGCAGAGCATCAAAACGCAGGAGAACTGAATTTACAATAAGGTAAAATAATCACGAAATTTAATTATATACATAATCTCCATATCAACAAAATTTATCAAGTGATCCGAAACAGCTAAACAGAGAATTCACGAGCCAGTGTGTTTATATACATACCACATGTACACATAGCAAAGATTAATTAGTATTATCTTGAATAAATAACACACAAAAATTTAATAAAGTTTCAATTGTTTAAATGAAAGTACACATGTTTTCATTTACTTGAAGCAATACAACTGCATTGTCCGTCAATAATGTCTGTTTTACAAATAAAAGCATCGTGTACATAACTTTCAATAAAAAAGTATCCATTTTTAAAGACCCTGTTTTATTTCCTCTTTCTTTTATGCAATCAGCACTATGTTAGAATTCCGTTTAATGTTTTACTCCAATTCAAATAACTACTAAAGGCCATATCTGAAATTATCTGTAGAATGTTATAAAGACTAGGATTAAATTAGGGTTCTGTGTAGGTTGAGGGTCTAACTCTGATTATCAATCGAACATGGTTGTACTCCCATTGTAAAGGCATTCTCTCTGTGAGAATGTTAACCTGTTTCAGATCACGTGATATAGCTATTGATACGGAGTATGAGGAAAAGTTCTTTATACATTTTTCCTATTTTCCTAAAAAGCTATCTTTTGAAATAATAAAAATCTTATGCAATTTTAAGCTCCTAATTCCTTTATGTGAGTCTTTCTTTAACTGCCTTATTTTTCTCTTATTTACAATATCTTTTTTTCCATGGTCACATTTTAATAACTTCTACCAGCTGCAGAATCCTAAAGCGTATCAAATATAGTCGCCGGATTCTACCGGCAACTAATGATGTGGAAGGACTAAGATGTACAATGAATGAAATACAACAAACATCATTTTAACCCGCCTGTTGGCGTGAAACTCACAGTTTAAAAGGAACAGGAAAATTATAACATGTGTTATATGTTGACGATTACGTTGGTCTATTTACTTAGAGGGTATTGTTATTGTTGTTGTTTTCTTCACCTTATCCTTAGAACAGCTTCTGAATACGCAACAATGAATATTGACTTAACAGTTCACTACTATAAACACCTTTACCACTATATATATAGTCATATACTAAGCAACTGGTATTTTGGAAGGACAAACAGTCGATGTTGTGCAATCATTCACCTCTCAAGAAAGACCATTAATCTGATATTGCTATAGGTCAGCGTGTAAGAAACCTCCATTGAGACAGGCCTGTATCAAAAAGGATTTCTCTCTATTTGTTCCGGGAGCTTTATCTCACTCTGTCTCTCTCCGCGCTCTGTGTCTGTACAAGTAGAGGATAATTTCACGCCCTGTGTGGCCGCGTTTGCTATATGTATCAGGCTGGGGAAATTTGCAGAACGGGCTATATAGCCCATTTCTACTATTATACCCCGAAGGGGCTATTTTCAGAACAATAGAAGGTGTGATATCACTTTAGAAAAACAGGCCTGTCCGAAAGCGCGTATCCGAAGTATGACTGCACTAACCTATCGGCATTGACTGTTCGATACACGGCCCTTTCGAAACTATTCAGCCTCCCAGTTGCTGCGCTGAGAGATGCTGAGTTGGGAGAATTAGTCTATATACACCGTTTACTCATTACCTGTCCTTAAATAATGAAAAATTGGGCCGAAATAATTCTCTATTTATTTCGGGAAGTCTTTGACTAATCGAACGACGTATATTAAAATATTAATATTGCTGTCATCGCAACCTGCATCAGCAGCCCTCTATAAATAGTATCACGTATACAGGGTGTGTGTTAATTAATTTGTTTTTATTTCCCAAAATATATTGAGCATAATTTGCTCGATGTGCCCCAGCTGGAGTACTTAGACAATGCCCCCTCCCACTCCCATAAACCAACACAAACCTTCTATGTCATTGTTTTATGCTGTATTTGCTGTTGACCTCGAGGTCATGCACGATATTTTCGAGGTGTGCACATGAAAAAAAAATTGTTGTTATTCTGCAGTTCGTTTTCACTGACAGCGTTTCAGAATGCCTTCCTGTGCTTGTAAAAGACATGAAGAGATATGTTTGGGTGAGTCAGGTCCAGTTTTTAAAATCTCTAATAAAAAAGTAAAAAAGGATACTATAGCTAAACTTCGAAATCTTGGTCTTCTTGGGCAATATGCCAATTTTGTCTGCGAGAAATGTGTAAGATATGCAGAATGTGAACAACAAGGGGAATTAAAGAGAAACCTAGAGTCGGATGTAGTTATAGACATAGTGGAGAAAATAAAGAAGGGTTCTTTTAGCGCTGAAGAAATGACAGGTATAGCATGTGCTCTAGGCGACAGCATCTCAGATAACATTTATCATGATAGTGTCAATATGTCATCTGAATATATAAATCCCGATAATTTATTGTATTTTAACGTAAAAGAGTGGCTACAAAACAGAAATTCTTTACTTACTTCTTTTCTGTTGCACTCAGCATAGTGCCAGGATTCCGAAAACAAAAAACTAGTTTGCATCGCTGGTGCTGTAGAAAGCGTTTACAAGGCAAGAAACTTAAAAACAGTGTCTCCCTTTTCATTTTCGAAAAATATCGTAGCTTATTATATAAGCCAAAGTAAGAATGTGGTTTCCATGTTTAATAGCTGTAGGCCAGCAGGCAGCTACTCCTCAATAAAGACATGGCTTAGAAATATAGGTAACATTCCTTTAGAAACAAACCAAATATCAAATAAAGACTCAATAACCTTTTTCGATAACAATCAAGTGGTCGCGCGTAATTGGAGAATAAACTACAATTACAAATGTAAGGCTAGTGTAATTACTACAACTGCCAACATCCTAGTAGCAAGTTCTTTGCAAAAAAAAACCCCTGTTCTAAGTCCATCCAGATGGCTTTACAACGGCGAGCCCTCACCTACCGACGAAATAAAGGGATTTGTTCAACAACATCAAACAGCATTCAAGGAAATTAGGAACGAATATATACATAGCAAGCTTCAAGATGTTATGAAGAGCACAACGGTTGAATATGGAGTCTTCAAAGACGATATAGCACGCATTATTGAAGGTACTATATAGTAATTTCCTATGTATTATGTACTTTGCTGACAATGATAACGTTATTACGAAACGAATTGATGGATATGCTTATAATAAAATAACGGCTGCCTATGGAACGACACAGCTGTTTGATGTTGTCACATTTCATGTTATCTTGTCAAACTATGGTGTTATTATGTGAAAAAAAACGTTTAAAGAACCATGTCAGCAGTTCCTATTCGGTTTCATTTCTATGTCTTATATTTTGTACAGGTTTACATTGTTTATTTCACTAATGAATATCTGAAATTTTTCATATCTATATAAAGTGTTTATTTCAGTTATGAATGTCTTCAGCATCTGATATCTATATACATGTATAGTGATTATTTCAGTAATGAAAGTCTTAAACATCTGACAGCTGTATCAGGTTTTAACGTCGTACGTCGCGGTATCTTTCTGTAGCATGCTGAAATACTGCTGTTGTAACTCAGGAGTTGCTGGTTTCCAGTCAGGACTCGGCTTTATACTCAATCTCATTTTTTATAAAGGAAAAAGAAGTATATAAAAATCGATTGCTTTTTATTCAGTTAACAAAACTGACGATGATGATCAAAGCAACTTTTATTCAATGACTTGTAGGTAATGTTGTTAGTACAAAAACACAGACGGAACCCTATGAATGGGTCCCTAGTAAACACTTGCAAACACAGACCGACATTTCCATAGGCGAACCCTTGATGGTGAATCCATGTTCGTACCATTCAGTCGAAAACGTCCTAAAGGTAAAAAAAAATTATAATTATACTTATATTACGGAATACTGTATTGATACTTTTAAAATTGTCGTCAATCACACTTCTAAATAAACACTTTTATAACTGTTGTTCCTTAAAAACGGTTCAAGACATCAAACTGTGCTTACGGAATAAGTTATTTTGCCAAATTATGCATATAACTGAATTCATTCATCCATGAAATCCAATAACATCTGCGCATGCGTCGGAGGCGATTTCATCGTATTGCACATGCACATTGGGGAATTGAAAATTCTCCATTTTCTGTCTTATCCTATCACTCTCCATGGACAAATAGATAAAAAGAAAACTTGGCAAAAAGGTCCTAATGTAGCTTGATGAGCGCCGTCGCGATACTGCAGGCCGAAAAGTCACTAAGGGCGAGTTCAGATGGAATCTATAGGGTAGAGTAGGTAAACGAGGACTGGTGCTTACACTATTCATAAGAGCTTAATGTTTCTAACCCCACTGGTACCTGGTGATCCCTGTTTTGCGGCTTATAATGGTTGTGCATAATGAGCAAGGCAAAAGCAGTTTCACATATTTCCAGGGCTCATTCTGAGATTGTTTAATTTTTATAGGTAGTAGTAACATCATTCGCGTAATAGCCTACATTGCCCTCGGACTTCCATATCAACTCGCTGTATGGGATACATGTATTGTATTTAATTTAAAGAAATACTTAAAGATTCATCATATTTAAAAAATCTGCTGCGTTACCAACATATTAAATCAACTCAACCAGTCTAAATTTGAACGAATTCGATTCCGATATAATGGAAATTAATTGAAATAAATATAAATGTTCCGTTAGATGTGTTATTAAGGTTACATGTAAATATTAATGTCATATTGGAAATATTTCAATATCATTGCATCTTTACAAGGAGGCATATAAAAGTAACTATGAAAGATAATAGAAAATTAAACATTTAAGTAAATAATGTCGTTTTAAATCGTCTATCTAAATAACTAGATGTAAAATGAAACAAAGATAATAAAGATATGTACCATAATGCAGAAAAAATGTCTGATTAATCTCCAAGTTAAATAAGTGAAAATTAAACGAAACAAAATATGACAGTGATGTTAATATCTTGAATGTATATATGAACAGGAAATTGCAAAGACTACTGGTATAAGAAATAACCTAAAATCTTGGTGTGTGATAGGATGTGATGATCTTCCCTACACGCTTGGGAGTAAGCTTATTGAAAGAAATAAAGACTTGCAAAACATATTACTAATTCCTGGTAAGTATATCCCAAATAATTACTAAGACATCAAAATATGTCTTATGTAACATTATTATGTAAGATTTTTTGCGAATGCTTAATTATTAAACCCCAATCTTAATATATGAATATCCAAGTAATAATTTATTGATAAATATGATGAGTATTTTCAGTGACGATGGCGAGCCAAACATGTTTATTATTACCATGCTGTACAGACTTAACCTTCTATATATCTTACATTATGGTGGCTATTTTATGCCACTTATTTAATATTTGCTTGTGTTGCCGACCGAAAACACTACAATTATCGTTATGATTTATCGGGATTTTTCGATCTGCGTCCCTTGTCAATTACATATTGAATATCGTTTTTTTTGCTATAAAGCTTACTATCGCGTTATCTATCGGCGCATTCGTCGCTTAACTTTGTTAATTATCGTTTTTACATCGACGAGGTGAAATAGTAAAAACACGAAATGGCATACATCACCCATCGAATAGAATAATACATTTATCTTTTTATAATCATATTTTGTTTGATAACTGGCTGTTTTGCTCTTTACCAGGTCACGGACACATTGAAATAAATGTCGTCAAAGCTGTTTTCAAGCTTTTGTGGGAGCCGGTTTTAAAGGATCTGTCTAAGGAATGTGGCTTCAAGTCTCCAAGAGCACAAGTGTGTGCTCAGTCATGCACCGATCACCACAAAGCATTTATGCTATTAACTATATTTTTGAGACCTCAATTCAAGAGATAATGTTTACATTTTTGAAGCACTGTCACCAAAACTCTTCCTCCACGTCAATAACAAGCTTCTATACTTACATTCAGATTTCCGAGGATAAAAATTTTAGATTCATGTGTGATGTCACAATTAATTACGTTCTGCCTATTATTGTCTACAGAGCTGGTGTGAGGCGAAATAATTTTAAATATATTTCAGCCGGAAAGGCACAATTTCTTAAATTATTCTTTGCCTTTGGGATGAAAAATTACCAAGAACTATTAATTAAAGACATCCAAATGTATGTTCTTGCTCCACCAGAAGTTAAGGACTTTTTGGAGAAAACACAGTCATTTACAGGTATATATTATGGGGCATATTTATGGCAACTGATAGCCACATAATCAGTTACTTAATTATGTGATTGTCTCTTTACATATCTAGTTGGCGTGATAATCTACTGGTCAATTATGTGGTTAACGACTAATTATCGTGATTACTTTTTATTCTCTATGAATATACTAACAGGAAATATTCCCTGCCCTCTGTATAACGAACAGACAATCTATTTTCAACAACAGAACAGTTCATAAGCCATCGCGATAGGTATCTGTATCTGGTTATCACCTAGTTTTATGATAATTAATTGTGTAATGCGATATGTACCTACTTAGGTAATTATTTTTTGGAAAAATATGTAGTGAGCAAAATACTTATCAGGTTAACCATTTAATATGCCAATCTAAAAATGGAGTGTCTGTTCATAATATGTAGGGAATTAAGTGTTAAGTATCTGGCAATTTTGTTGTTAAAATATTTATATAAAAAGATAATTTACCAATATACTTAACTAAATAACCACATAATTTATTATTCAATACGTAAATATAGAATATACATTATCATTTTATTATTAAATGATATGTACATAATAGTACATGTATTTTAAGTGTATTATCTATATTAGTCAGTGGACATCCGTCGAAAGGTGAGGGTGGAGATTTTGTCTTAGAAGCGATTAACGGCAAAATCAAAAGATGGCTACCTCCTGGCATTCCCGAGGAAAAACATTGGCAGGAAGTATGCAGAAATGCTGATTTGCTTGAAAAGGTTATTACTATTTAATTACGTATTTAATTAGTTAAGTTCAGCAACTTAAGTTTAAGGAAAATTTTACACTATACTTAAGCTATTAACTCCATAAGTTTCTAATTAATTACTTTCATTAACATGACAACAACATAACTAACTAGTTAACTAGGTTGTTATCACGTAGCAGAAATGTGCCACATAAGTTAACATCATGTATAAATTTCAATTGCATTTTTTAATATGAATGTTTTTTGTAGCTATAATGTATCTATATCTATATACTAGTAATAAAGTGTTAGGATGTAACGCGGGATAAATAGTTACTGTAACTGTAATTACATAAAACGCTTTAATTCTGTTATATTATAAAATAACTTATTTTTAATATAATTTTTTTAAATCATTCCCAATACATAAAACTATAATTTCAGATTCGTGATAACACCTTTAAATGTTGCAACATAAAGGAAGAAAATGCCAGTAGTGTTTACAAGAGAGATATGTCTGAAGAAGTGGTTCAGTATAGAATACGCATCAGGAAAATCGGTTACTTATCCAACACTCGCTTCCAAGAAAAGTAAACAAAATCAACATTTCAGTGATATATTACATTCTTTAATCAATGTAAAATTATTAGCCATTAAAGTATTTTATTGCATATGTTTCTTAATATAAGATAGTTTCATAGTATATCTATATCTTAGTAGGAAATAGTTCAAGAACATTTAATTACATAAGCTGATCGATATATATTACACATATTAAGTAGTTATGTAGAAAATACATTACATTTACATTTGGCATAGTTAATTTAGTACAGTACTTTCAGAATATTGAAAATGTTAAGAATAAGGTATAATGAAGGGCTAATGAGCAGTAAGACGATATTTGCATACTAATTCTGTATTGACCCTCGAGCTAAAGCCTTCGAAACAATGCTTCACCTTGTTAGATAAAACAAGGGACACTGGGAATGAATTATATATATTTGTAGTCCACATACCGCAGTTACCGGTGAATTTCTCGACAAAACATTACATTTATACGAGAGGCAGATGGAGGACAATGTACAGTTTATTTGCGTGATAGAAAGAACACTGATTTCACCCCTGTCTTTACGACTGAGGCTCAGAGATCGACTTTTTACTCTATTGAAAGAAAAACAAAGGTTTTTATTTCACAAATTACCTTTTTCTCTTTTCAGGATTATAATTGCATACATGAAATACTTTTATATGTAAAAGGCACATGTTACATTTTTCTGTCTGTCATATTTTAAATGATTTTTTTAGTGATGACTGTGATTTGTAGGGGCAATAATTGTTTGGTTGTGTAAAAACGAGATAAAAACAATTATGTAGATTGGCTGAGCAAGCAAAACACGACACGAAATTATTTCCAACTAAATGTAGCATATTACAATTGAAATACAAGTCCAAAGGTAACCCAATGGGAACAATGTATTTGTCTGGTAATGTATAATATTGCTTTTATTTATGATCAATAGAAACAGTTGAGTGACATCATTGAGGAGGGACTTTCACAGATCAATGAAAACGAAGACATAGAAGAAGCCAGGGTGTTAAGAAATATGTGGGTTAATGTGAAAAGTGAGAAAAACGTTCCCATAAAACGACTATATTTCAAATATAGTTAAGAATTTACAAACACTCTATACACCCAATACTATAATACATTTTTTAATTGTAAAAAAAAATGTCTTTATCATGTTTATAACCCCATTTCACGTTAACAGAGCCCCGGCTATACCACTGTTTCTTTAAATAACCGAATTCTACGTACTAGTTTAACTGTAATGAAGTTTAAATTCTTAACCATTAATGCAATTTAGTCGTTTATAAATGCCATAATCGGAAAATGCAGTCGAAACTTACATAACTGTTGAAAGGCCTTGACATGGATTGGGCAGTAGAATTTGATTTTTTCTTAGTCTTTTTCTTTGTTTACCACTAACCCTGCGCACACAGAATGTACCTAATAAGTACACGGCATTCCATGGCTGGAATGCTCGCAATGGATCCAAATATCAGCCTTTCTTCGCCTCATACTTTCCCGATTGCAAATTCGGCATCTTTCCTCAGGTGCCTATGTTTATACAATTATTTTTTTTTTTGCTGTATTATAATGCGAATTACTATATTTACTGTATTTAAATGAGATTTTTTTGCAAAATGTATAAACATAATTTATGACGTGCAAATTCCAACGAAACGCGGTTTAGAAAAATGTATGCTATCATTACACGCACAATTGTGTATACAATCGAAGAAACTGATTAAAAATGACATAATATTCTAGAGGTCGTTACAAAATTCACTTTTAAAGTGCAGTGAGAAGATGGTAGTGTAACATTTTATTTAAAAGAAAAGCATAAATAATCATAGTAGTTTTGTGTTAAATAGTTCTAAAAGTATCAAATCAAATTGTCAAACCACTGACAAGTTTAGTGTAAGGTACCAGTGCAAGTACCAAACGCAAGTACAGATAATAGTAGTTACTTACACTTTCTTCAACCAAACGAAATCTTTTCCAGGATGCTGGTTCAGTAACAGGCTGAGGGGCAGGTTCAGGAGGTGCTGGGTACACAGCTTGCAATTCATCTGTGGAGGGTCTTTGTGTTGAAGCAGCTGATGTAACACCAGTAGTGTCTAAGTAGAAGAAGAATAAGGAACGTACTAAGTTTTTACAAGATGCATTTTCTTTAATGGTGGTTCATGAAAATAAAGAAACTTCCATACATATGTTTAAATATAAACCAGAATGCAATGATCCACCTGTACCACCATATATTGCTTATTTCAATATGGACACGGTGTCATTAGGAATTATACAGTTAAATTCTGCGGTTCACAGAGCTCAGGTTGCATATATAACAAGGTTATGTACGAATTTATGTTGTGGTTCAATACTCGGAAGTTTGATCAATTACAATGTGGATTAAGAACAAAAATTCCATACATGCATGTACTTTTTTTTACCTTTTTCTGTCCAATTTTCTGATTTTATTGTCCTTTCTCTGCCTGTACTAGTTTTGTATTTTAAGCAGATCTGTGTATTCGTCATTCTTGACAGCTCTTTCATCTGAATTAAAAGTGGGAAATATCATAAACACTAATATATATGTAATATATAAGATATATATGTAGTATATAAGTCATATATAAGTAATATTTATTAATTTATAGCTCGTCCAAAATCTGAAATGATACACTTCTACAAGGAAATTGTTGCAGCTATAGAAAACTCGACCACATGTACACCAACTGATGGTAAATTTTTAGTAAATACCTTTTCTTCTAAAGTTTTCAATCTCTTGCTCAAACAGTTGGCCCTTGCCCCTGAATCTTCCACATAATGTATGGGTATTTTGCCAGTATGATGCTTTTTTGCCCTACAGGCCTGCCCTTTCACATTATTTCCTGGGTTAAAGGAACTGGTTGCCTATAAATTAATACGAAGCAAATATAACAGCACCTAATACAGCATATATAATCTGAATCGAATATTCTTACCTATTTAAGGATAATCCGATGTAGAGAATTCAAAATGACCCCCAAATAAAGTCAAAGTAGGAAACCTAGTTAGAGTTAATTAATCCCTGAAATGGCTAAAGTATTTATGTAATTACCATAGTTATCAATCAAGCTTAAGAATATCGTCAAAGTTTCTAGTGTAAGTGACGATATAATACACGTCTATACATATAATAATAATATAATGATACATTTCATATATAAGCTACATATTTCAGCCAAATTTCTAACTGTAACAAGTATTGAATTCAAGTAAATAAACGAACGGTATTTCTATTGCAGATGAAAGTTTCGAAGAAGACAGTGAAGACATGGAGGACATATAATTTGAAGAATACATTTTGACAACAGGTTGAACATACAATTTTCCTAATGTTCCTTCTTCTGCTCTGTTGTATATACGAATGTGCTCGAAAATCTCGTGCAATAACATTTACGCGCGCAGGAAAAAGTATGAAGGATATTTGAAAATAAAAATAAACGAAAATTTTTATACACACCCTGTATATTTTGTTACTATTTTAAGACGGATGCTGATGTTAAGTTACATTTAATGATGACAACAATATTAATATTTTGATATTTGTCGTTCGTTTAGTTAAAGACTTCCGGAAAGAAATTTAGAAATTTTTCGGGCCAAAGTTTGCTTATTTAAGGACAGGTAATGAGTAAATGGTGTAAATAGACTAATTCTCCCAACTCAGCATCTCTCAGCGCAGCAACTTGGAGGCTGAATAGTTTCGAAAGGGCCGTGTATCGAAAAGTCAAGGCCGATAGGGTAGTGCAGTCATACTTCGGATACGCGCTTTCGGACAGGCCTGTTTTTCTAAAGTGATATCACACCTCTATTGTTCTGAAAATAGCCCCTTCGGGGTATAATAGTAGGAACGGGCTATATAGCCCGTTCTGCAAATTTCCCCAGCCTGTGTAAAGCGCCTTTGAACGTATTTATCATGAAAAGCGCGCTATATAAATCTGGTGTAATAATAATAATTATAGAGCAAGGATACTTTAAAATGCAAGTCACCTTGATTCAAAGGCCAGTTTGTGCGTTATTGTTAGGTGACATTTGTAAAAGGTTTGACTATAATTATGCATATCAAACATTAAACACATAAATACTTAACTTTAAAAAGTATAAAATGAAAACTATAAGACACTGTTTATGTATGTTTGTTCCAGACGTACGTACTATGTAATAAGTTTGGTGTTGATTACAGAAAAAGGAATGGACATAGACATGCCTACATTTAGATGACAGAGTCCTGTATCTTTAAGGAGTTGCAGTGAGTTATAAACTTAATACATAGTAAAAACGACATAGTAACAACACGATACACAACATACAATAATCCTTAACAAATGCACAACATTCCTTCACAAATGCTTATACAGAAGTAATAGTACAAAACTTACTTATATACATATCAATAAAGTAACACAATACAGTTGGTTTAATATTTAGAATAAATTAACTTTAAAAAGCAGTATGTGGAATTTCGGTTGGAACAAAAGGCCTGCACCCACTATCATATGAAATAAATGTGGCAAATAACAATTCCTACAGTATAAAAAAATAATATTACAAATGAAAGAAAAAATAAAGTTATTACACACGAAAAAGGTAACCTTCTTTCTGGCGCATTCATCAAACAAACTGTTCGAATAACGTGTCGAAACTTGCAGCGCACCACAAACATCACAACTAGCATCACAATTTTAACTATTTTTTTACATCCTTTGTCTACAATGTTTCTTGGTTCAGATGCATTATAGAACACATCAGCACTCGCCTTGCAATACCCTAAATATTACGGAGATTGATCCTCTGGTGTTTCGGTGCAACATGGACTAACTTACTGCAAGTATTTTTCAAAATTGTTATCTTTCAGCGGGTGCAGAATGCCATGCTTAACTCAGTAATATTTAATACGCGGAGAGCGTTCAGTCAGAGAGTCGTCGCAATATCTCAATTAGGAAAGAATAATTTTAACGTCAGAGGTTATTTCTAAGGCCAATGGGTTTGACTGGCCAGCTTGTAATTACAACAGGAAAGGAATTAATATACTTTACTTGCTTGTTTTCTAATCCACCTTTTCATAAATGTATTTCGAACAATGACTATGTAACAGTATCAAAAAAAAAATAAAACATGTTTAAACTAATTACAACAGCTTTCTACGTCAGTTGCTTAGTCAAGTGTGACTTACCATGTCAAAGTGTTCCTTCTCAAGAGAAGAATAAAAATAGAATTCTGCTTAAGTTGTTGGTGCTGGGGTGAGTGAAGGGTGTTGCACATTTCAATACCTCTCATGAACAGACTCAGTCGAATTGAGTCTGCTTTTTTGTTGCTTGGTTGTGTTCTGTGCTTCCAAAGGAATTTTGAATAGATTTTATTGACTACCTCTGTTCTCAGTCATTGTGTATTATACCACCTGACAGCGAAGTAAATATCTTCTAGCTAGTTCCTGTGTTAGAATATGTTCCCACCAGCTTTAAAGACGATGGGAAGTGGATTTGGTAACACCATATACTTAAGGAAATGCAAAATAAATGCGTCGAAAATGAAATGTTTGCTATAGTGCATGTGTATTATTGGTATATAGTCAAACTGAAAGGCT
Source organism: Mercenaria mercenaria (assembly GCF_021730395.1). Taxonomy (NCBI): domain Eukaryota; kingdom Metazoa; phylum Mollusca; class Bivalvia; order Venerida; family Veneridae; genus Mercenaria; species Mercenaria mercenaria. The sequence continues at coordinate 38,085,365 of NC_069370.1, forward strand.
TAGCGCCATTTATGTCATATTTATTCAGATTATACCACAAAACGGTTTGAAACGGGCATCTGTTTTCTCATGGATCAAAAGCCCTTGGCTTATCACTCATCTCGCTTCAGTTTCATAATACTATCTGTACCACATTGGAAATGTCAAAGCGTGTGCGTAACAGCTAACGTACTTTTTTATTTTTCTCAAGAGCAAGCAGACTTGGTAACAGTATACAGTCAGATACCGCAAAATGACATGCATGCTTTATTCTGTATATATTATTTCTGCAAAATAAAACCGTTGATAATGATCAACGTTGTACATAAGAAATTAATATTTTATCCGTTTATTTATACCATTTAAGAGGTAAACTGATTAAAGCCGGGTACCACAGCATGTGCCAAAGTGTTACAAATTGCACGATTTGTCGACAAGCTCTTGACTACAACTTCATTCGTATTCCTTGGTACCTGCGTATAATAGAGAAAGTGTTCTAATGCCTTTGACTATAAAGCTAGCAAACTTATTTGGGTAACAATGGAACATGGGCATATCGCTTTTAGAACCATAAGCACAACTGCATCTACAGTGCGATTCTGGTCACATTTTCTTCACTGTCCGAAATTATTAAGTAAGCAATTGTAATTAAAAAGAAAAGCTTAAGTTCAAAACACTATAGAATTTTACATATTTCAAGACTTTTTTCGCATCTTTATATTTTTTTCCGAAATATAGATAATACAAAAGAAAATAAATCTAGGGCAAACCCGATGACCTACATTTTATCAGCTATTTTATATAAGTTGGGTGAGGTATTCAACTGAGCAAAAAATCTGGAAGGACTGTAGAAACTAAATTATTTAAAAGAAGTTATGAAATATGCAACATCTCTCATACCCTTTTCTATCGACTTATGCGGATCTCTTCTATAAAATACATTGATTGTATGATTCAAAGGGACCCGGATTTCTTACCCTCTACCGCCATTTAGCATTTAAATGCAGCTGACATTGTGATATTTCATAGAATAGTGTCATTACACAACGATTCATGTTTTAAATATCCTCATACATAGATTATAATGAAGAACCTTGTGCCTGAGATAAGCAAATAATATAAAAGTAATGAAATGCCATGTCATTTATTAGCCATATTTATTTAACCATATTAAGTCATTTATTAGGAAATATAAAACAAGAATATTGAAAGATATATTGCGAGTTTGCTACGAAATTGAAAGACGTTTTATTTGATACATTTTGTACATCTATATTAATAAATTTAACAACATAAAACAAATACCCGTATTTAATCTCACCATCTCTATAGTACTTGTTTATTCAACATATTCAGTATTTATATAAACCTTTATATTATACTCAGAAAATATATACAAATATATGGCCATCTTACGTTGTTCTGTAAACTACGGCAATGAATTGACCAGTTAGGATTTAAAAAACACAATAATATGGTTATTCATTGTATACACTATACCCCTGATTAAGGCAATAAAAGCCAAAACTAGTTGGGAATAAATTTAATAACAGTTTGAAGTTGTTGTTCCATTTCATATTATATTACAGATTGCTATAAAACTTCAAAATATGTTAGTGACCATGACTTTAAATCTTAAAAATTACTTGGAATTTTTCATTGCTGGAAAAGGAAAAACAATTTTTGGCCATTGAGTCAACAGGAAAATCGCCATTTTATTGTATTATTGAGTATCAAAACATAGGTCGATAAAGTATCTTCTGTATTTACTATCCACAAAACTAGAAATAACAGCTTGCTAATTATATAAAGATAACCCATCTATTTCAAGACGACCTTGGGAATATATGAATGATTTGATACTATTTAAATATCACTTCGAATAGGTTAAATTAACCGAATATATATGTAGGCTGACAGTCTTTAAGTTGTCATTTGGTATTTACGTAGATGATTCTGCTTAATATAGGTAAAATGCAATACAATGTCCTCAAGGTTTAATAAGACTACATAGTCTCCTTTACTTTTGAACATTTCACAAGATCATCATTTCATATTCTGCGGTAAAAATAATATATTTCTTAGACCTTCTTCTTGACATCAATGATACCAAAAACATCAAACCAGTAACCAACATAATGTTTATTTAACAATGTGATTGTTACTAGTGATTGTTACTACTGATTCCTTCTCGGGCCAGTTTCCTTTGCGAAATAGTCACTCACTTATACTCAGTTATTTTTTATTTTGCGCCACCATGTTACAGTTTGTTCTTAATTCCATTTGGTACTATTGGATTTAACTTCAGCTCATGTTTCACGGCTGTCACTGCTAGTTTCAAATCCGGAAGTGGTTTACTAAATCCTTGTCTACCGAGGAGAAAATATGTTCGTATTTGTCCTTTGCCCTGGAAATGAAAATGGTACGTCTATTGATGTTTCAGCTAAAAACTGCTTAAACAGATTAAAACCTCCTTAAATGAAGAGTATGGTTTTATAAAGAACCTCCGGGTCTAAACATGTGTACAACTCCCATCTTTTGCATGTATGAATACGTCTTGATATACATTTCTAGTTGATAATAACTCGTTACATGTGTATAGTAAGCAAGATCAGGAAGTGAAAGCTTCTTTCGATGTATGTCTATATTTACAATTAGCGGTTATGTAAACTACTTCAAATTCAAAACCTAAATAAAATTTGAAGAAAAAAATGAGCTTGAGAGAACAACCAACCTTCATTTCCACCAATCCCCGGCACTCAAAATGGAAACCATCAAGTTCCTCCAGCAAAGCTTTGCATTCTGGGCTCACGTGGATTCTCAGGGCTAACAAGCATAATATTATGACATTGTTGGTGAAAGGGTAATTCATTTTCCAGATAATACAAAAAGTATTTAAAGTATATCTAATAGACTATTAAGTAGCATATGTTAGAAACTTACAGACATCGACTGACTGTTCATCTTGTGATCAAGAATATACTAAAGTAACAGACAAAACGACTAACTGACGGGCACTTTATATAAAACAAATAATCTTTCCTCGAATATGGCAAAACAAATTGTCAGAAAATAGCATTCAATTATCAAAAATACTTCAAAAGAATCAACAATTTGAAGCACATGCACTCGGCTAAATTAGATTAACTCAAAATTTAAACTAATAATGTAAAATGTGATTTCGAAGGTAAAATTAGCTTTACTTCCATACTTTTATGTGTTCATGATGGCAAATGAAATTTGCAAGTTCCCCTAGCTTGGTTTTAAAGAAAAGCGGAGCTCTAGTTTATAAAAAATTGAATCGGTTCATGATATCAAAGGGTCCGGAATAATGACTGCATTGCGTCTTAGTACTGGGAAAATGTTAAAGCAACATGACTTACACGTAGAGTCTACAGTTGTGAAGCACAGAACATAATGATGCAAAATAAAATCAAACTTGGTTTGGCCAAGTTTGTTTATGTGGAGTCGTGAAATGTACACTACCCACGATTTCAAAGTAAGTACAAGTTTGATTTGTATATTTATTCAGGTGCGTTAACATTGAATATAACCCTGCCGTTTTTTTTTTATAAATTGCACAGTACTTCCATTATCTAAGAGCAAATCTGTCACTACGAGAAAAAGTAAATATTAAAAATGTACTATTCCTAAAAACAGACAAAATTTAAGTGTATTTATCATCTTTTAGTACTAGTTTACTGAATTCAAATCTTGCGTTGCCGCTAGTCAAAAATGCTTGTTTTTTATCACTTTAAATAAAAAAGATGTTAAATTTTATACCACTAGTTTGTTGCGTCAAATTGTTAATGTATGACAATAGATATATGTTTTTATTCTATAATGTCTCAACTAGTAAAATACATTCGGAGTTTGATTATGTTTTCAATTATCACACAAGAATCATAGATTTTACAACCCGACTTTCTTCATCATTTCATTTGAAAATTCAGTTGTTCAAACACTCGGACCAGAGCGGATTGATAAAATTGGGATTGATTTGGTTGTTTTTAAGCTCATTCGCCACGATTGTCCAGATGTTGGGCGTCCTAAAATTCAAATGATCGAATATAGGAATCCATCTACTGGCCCTGTTAAGCAATTATAGTTTTAAAAATGAAAGTAATGCGCCTGCATATCAGAGACTGTCTCACAGGAGCTGATGATGATGGATTCCTCATGCCGTTTAATTGAATCATTAGGAAGCCGAAATGCCTCATAAGCAGGAAATATGTCTTTGGAGTCCATATTATGCGTCAAATTGATGCAAATGTATAGACATTTAGATTATGCAAATCTCTTGTGCAAAATGATTAGGAATACGAACTGTAAAATCAGTCCATGTCATACGTAAATAGCAAGCATAAGTCTGTGATATTTCAAAAGTTAATATATCATAAAAAATTGCAACTTAGATCATCCCACGAAGGGCATAAACTTGAATACAAGTATTTGTTTGAAGCATTTTTCTATCCTCAGTACAATTTCAAAAGCTTGATCAGGTTTTTTGCGTCCCCTACTCCATTTTTTTTTGCGGAAAGGATTAGAGATTAGAGTTGCCCTTGTCCGTCTGTCCGAATTTGTGTTGTGCAAACAAGTATTTGATTCAGAGTTATCAAACTTCACAGGATTGTTATTCAGCACAGGAAAGTGGGCACCTGGTGTTTTAATTTGGATCTCACATAGCCTGACCAGAATAACGACCCTTGACTTAGTCAAAGATATGCATAAAAGTTTGTCTCGCAAGTAACTTAAAAAGTATTTGACCCAGGATTATGAAGCATTACAGGAATATTACTCAGCATGTCAAGGTTTTGCTAGAGATATCACTCTGCTGACCAGAGGTATGGCCTAGTCAAAAATATACATAACGGGGCATAAAAGTCTTAAAAACTATTTGATCTGTGGTCATGAAATATCCAATCATAGGATTATAATTATTTAGCATGTGAAGTTGTAAACCTGGGATTTTGTATCTGAATGTCAGTAAGACCAGAGTTATGACCCTTGATTGTCACAAATATGCATGAAGGGCATACAAGTTTGTGTAGCATGTATCTCAAAAAGTTTTAGACCTAGAGTCATAAAACACTAGGTAGCTGTTATGTAGCATATAATTTTTATGAAGTTATGCACCTGGTGTTCTATTTGGGATTTCAGTCATTCAGACCAGAGTTATGGTCCTTAACTAAGTTGAAAAGTACACATAAATTGCTTAAAAGTTTTTGTTGCATATATCTTAAAAATATTCCACACAGAGTCATGAAACCATGTAGAAATACTTTCTGGCATCTGAATTTGTGCGCCTGAGATTTTCTTTTATTTCACTTCACAATACCAGAGTTATGGCCTTTGACTTTGTAAAAATGTAAGATAGTGTCCCATGAATCGCAAAATGTACTTGACCTAGAGTCTTAAAACATTAGAGGATTGTTATATATACATGTTGCTAAGAAGAACAGCATCAGACATTACGCAACATATATAAATAATTTCCTTTTGAATATATACCTAGTCCTGTCGACTCCATTCTAGACGCATAGTTAACCGTGTCGCCAAACAAGCAATATCGTGGCATTTTCAGGCCAACAACACCGGCACAAACTGGTCCTGTACAAAAATGTAATAATTTTATTTGATGATTATAATTTTATATATGAAACTTTTCCTAAGACGCATTTTTAAACTGTTTTTTAAACAATGCGGTAAAATGTTTACTAGTTTAGTTTATTGTTGAATGGAAGAAAAAGCTATAATGTTATTTTAGTTATTATAAGTTGAAGCCTGGTAAAACAAATTTTTCTATTCATTTAAATACACAACATCAACGTCATCATTTACAGTTTATTTTGGTATTTCAGACAACAGTAGAAGAAAATTATATTTTGCCATACCGCTGTGTATGCCAATACGCATCTGTAGTTGTTGATTTGGCCTGTGTCTGATTTTAAATGTAGTCACCGAGCTGAGCAAATTGAGAGCCATGGTTGCAATTTCCCCTGCATGTTTATTGCCATTTCGTACTGGAAGACCACTTACTACCATATAGGCATCGCCAATAGTCTCGACCTGATAAAAGACAAGACTTACACATATTTTACGGTAACGTTGACGACTATCGTGTCGTTGTAATTGTAAGCATCAAATACACAACATCGTCAAAAGATATTGACATTTTGATGTGGGTTATTATCCTGCTTCTTGTATACCTTTGTATATATAGCCCGCCCGCTTAGCTAAATAGGGAGAGCGCAGAGCAACGGATTCCGGCGTTGCGAGTTAGATCCCGGGCGAGGCGTATGTTCTACGTAGCGACTTGATAAAAGACATTCTGTTGGAAACCACTGGTCCCAAACATCTAATTCATGCGGGCAAGCTAGAAGTTACTTGTGGAGAACAGGTTTGTACTGGTACAGAATTCAGGAACACTGGTAAGTTCGCTAGTACCAGACCAGAAAGAGAAATAAACACTGTACATGTTATACCCTGCCCCTAGGTATACTATATGAACCATGGCCATGAACGTGAAAATATACTAATCAATTTCATTTCTCACCTTAAACGCGCATTTTGGTGGATACTATACATCTAGAACAAGTGGTAATTTATCTTCCATCGTGCACCAGCCACATTGTCTCAATGTTTCATATCACTAAGACACTCTGCATATTTTATGCTTTCGTCATCGTTACGAAAACACTTGGATGAACTTCCCTAATGAACTTCCGGTCTAGACAACAGGGAAAATGTTAGGCGAAGTGTGAACAAACAAACGCAGAATTAAAATATTTACAGTTATACGATATAAATGAAAGTCACTTGAAATTATTTTGAATTTGAAATCATACAGTCGTACACATTAGTATTGTTTATTTAATTCACACTACAGATTTAGGCAGCATATAAACATTCTAGCGTGCATGTGTAGTTAAACGGCCAGAACTACATTAGGGGAGTTCATTAAAGTTTTTTTCTGTAATGCTGGCGAAAGCAGAAGATATGCGGACTACCACTGCGACTTCGATATGAAATATTGAGACAATGTGACTGGTGCACGATGGAAGATAAATTACCACTTGTTCAGTATGCATAGTACATATTGACCGAACTTCGTGTATAGGGTGAGAAATGAGCGACTGAAATGGGCTAGTACATTTTTCCGTTCGTGACCGTGGTTCTTATAGTATACCTAGGGTTAGGACATAACATGTACAGGTTTTTTTTTCCTTTCTGGTCTGGTGCCAGTGGGTTAGGTTGACTTCCCGCCGTTACATAAATATCATATACCTAATACTGATATTAAAACGACTTTATGCATTACCTTATAAACATCAAAATCCTCTATAACTGTGTCGAAGCAGGTGTACAAATCATTAAGAAAATTAACAATCTGCAAAATAGATAAAAATAAAATTTACATGATGATCGTTTGGTACATAGAATGCCACAAAGCAAAATAATAGCAGACTCGGTTTGACTAATACGCTGAATTCATTTATAGTAAATTTGAATGAACTCTACAAATTAACAGCACTAAGTCCAAGTTAAGACGAGACTTTTTACTGCCACCATAAAGCACATAAAGAATGTTATTGTGATAATTTATAAATTTTTTAAGAAGATTCTTAGGAAGCGTTGTGCATGCTAACATAAAAACATCGTCGTTTTCTTTGTGAACGAGTCGATAGCCTGTCGTACATGTGTTTGAGTATGTAAATGTGCTTGAGTATGTAAAATTACATAGGTCGCGCTTTCAGTGGCATGTGATTGATTTTAGATGAAAAGTAGTGCAAGATACACAAGATGCTTCAATTCTATGGTCCTTTAATGAACAACATGTATTGCATCCTTACACAGGATTCTAATACTTTTCCTATATGGGACTATACTCGCAATACTGTTGTTGAAGAACATTTATACATTTGATCATTATAATGTTAACTTATATCAATTTATACTTACGCAATACCTTTCAAATGATGTATGCATATATTTTTAAATTTAACAGTACTATTTAGGATTAGTTATCGTTTTTACCTCCATTGCTGTACTCTGCGACGAGAGGGCCGTGAAGCCAACAATATCAGAAAAGAACACGGTAACACAGTCGTAGGATTCTGGTGCTATGATTTTTCCTACTTTCAAATCATTTGCAATCGTTCTGAAAAGATATTTGCTGGATCTTCTAAATTATAGGAATAAACTCTGAAATGGGGAAAACAAGGACAAATATCCAGAAGAATAGCTACGTGTGTAACAATGTAAGTATGGATGTGTAAATGATTGTCAGACCAGGTCTTGGAAGGATCAGTAACTAAACGACTAGAGGGGCCTCACACTTAAACACCACCATGTTAAAAAAGTACGAGACAATGTATATAAAAGTTATCGTCGACAGTTATCCACCTTTAACAAATAAAAATAACGACAAGTAGGTTCACTACGTGATAACTGTGCATTAAATGATAATACTATACTAAGAAGTGTAAAACAGATCTACCAAGACTATAACACAAAGGTAATATTTTTCGAAAACATAATGTACACTGCTTAATTAAAGGGTATATTGTAATTATGTTCTTCATGGTCGATTTCAATCTTTTCTAACCAAGTAAAGCATTCATTATAAAAAAAATCTTATAATACAATAATCGTCAATTTTAAAGAGGCATTGATACTACTTTTATCTATAATCTATTAGTTATTGTAAAAAGATAATTGAAACAAGACGACTTTATGATTTCTGGCAAAAATCTTATAACACGGAAACTGTGTAAAATACCTACTGCGCTGTTCTGTTAACAGAGTAAAATGTTTGTTTCAAAAAGAAGCATTCGAAAATTAGATGTACTGTCTGGTAAAATATTAACTGAATTGATTGATATTTTTGAAAATTTTGTAGACCTTTCTATCTTATATTTATGATAGTGATTTGTATATCTGGAGGCAAACGCCTTGAAATGGTAACTTCCAGTGCGTAGCCACACTGCGCTCATTAATTTATTGGTTTTGTCGTCGTTGTGTCCATGTTTTATTTCTCAATGCATTTCAATGCATTTCTTTATAAAACTTGATACGGAAATATTGCTGTAAACAACAGAATTCACCATAAAATATATAAAACTGCAATAGAATGTGACAAAAAGCTTACATGCATTGCAATCTTGTATTACAAAGATAAGATAATAATACTTTTGTTAGAAAAACTAATCTGATGTCAAGTCAGAATGCGTTGATTTTACTGAGGCCGAACAACTGATATTTGTTTTTTTGAACAAACATATGTATAAACAGCTGAAACATCTTGTGATATCTTCGTATCTGATAACGGTATTTTTTGTTTTACACCAACATAAATTTAACCAACTGACAGTTTTTCTTTCTTTCACGTGAGGATACAATAGATCATTTCAATTGGATTTACGAATTTATATATATAAATATATATAATATATATAATAGAGTATAAATAATAGCAACATCCAAAACCTACAATTCATTCGTATTGAAATTGAGTCCAAGATCTACATAATTGACCGCGTAGGGCGTGACAACTCCTCCAATCCCTTACAAAGAATCATTCGGAATTTCTTCCCTTCTATATAGCGATTTGTCTGAACACAGCAAATAACACTAGGAGGAAAACATTATTTTTTGAGCGCTCAATTGTTTAATAAAAACATTTTTAATGTGTTGAGGAGGCTTTTCTATTGCAGTAGATATGCCGACGTTTCAGAGTCCCTGATTAACAACCTCATAGTGTAAATAGCAATTTCCAGGAAACAATTTAAATATTTAAATATATTAATTAATATTTATAATTAAGTAAATTTTTGAGTGTTTTAGTAATTATGCTAATTTTATTTCCAATTGTTAAAGAAATTCCTGTATTATAGATTATACTCAAATAATTCAATAGGTAATTTTTACATTGAGTATATACTCTTGCAGAATTTTCATACATGTATATCGAAGGGAAGTTGGTTGCTAGTATGCACTGATCTAACAGGTTATATAATTGGGTGTCCATTGAATTGAATTGGGCGTGGGTAGTGGCATTTGGTGCAGATGGATCTTTTCCCCCATCATACTGGTTATGCATGAAAAATGACCCTTAGCATTTTGTTAGGCAAAATTAATGATCAAATAGTTCTATTGTCTGGTAAAGACCTACATAGCTGATAAGCAAGCTATGCAGCCGCCTATGATACGTTTCTGGGGCACGCACTGTTATATTTCACATCATGTGGGCATTCTTCAGACGGCTTTTGTGATCAAAAATACTGTTTCCTGTAACGCTTATACGAGTTGAAACGCACATCAACACGTTAACTACAAATACACAGAAAATGTACACATCCATACGCTTCTGTTCGATTTCTTTTTATAAGGACAGCATGCCTAAAGCGCTGCGATTCCAGTAGAATCTATTTGTTTTATTACACATACCGTGGCAACATTCTACACGTCAGATTCTCTATATGTAATCAGTAAGCTCTTATTTATTTAATGTCATTTAACGTTATCATGGACACATGTTTTATTACACATACCTTGCCAACATTCTACACAACAGATCCTCTATACGAAATCAGTAACTTATTCATTAAAAGTTATTTTACAGTATCACGGACATATATTTTATGATATGTACCTAAGCAACTGCTCAACTGATCGTCTGTACGTAATTAGTGACCTCATATTCATTAAATATAATTTTACGCTACCATGAATATAGGCTTTATTACATTTACCTTGGCAACATTCTACACAACAGATCCTCTGTACGCTTCTGTTCTAGTTCCAGCAGTTCAGTTCGTTCATGTACCAGATCTTCTAAATGATCCGCGTACTTCTCCATCATATGGACCATCTGGTCAACTAAGTTTGTTGTTCTGAGAATGATAAGAAGAGGAGTTGCTATAAACACTCTGTTAGGAAAAAAATAATTTACCATTATAATGTAATATGTCCAGATATGCTCGCATTATCAATAGCTCTCACAGCATAACGGTGACAATCGAATAAGATGGTAGGATAATATCTAGATAGCTGGGTTTCAATCGGCAGACTAGCTGTATATCGAGGCAGCTTGTTCTTCTACCAGCCTGTCTTGCTATATAATCAAAATGTACTTCCCCCCGCCCCCCCCCCCATCCCCCAAGAAAAAATCCTGTGTTACTGAAAGCACTTGAATATCAGATGTTCGCAATGAATTGTGGTTATAATAATATTAAGAGAATTAGCACGTACAATGGAATCAAGACCGTTTTAGTCGATAATGTCCCTTGCATCAAGAAACCAGGTGGAAAAAATATACAAATATGAAAGGGGCCCCTTGAGTTAGTGTGGAGTTAAACCCAACAAAACAAACAAATGAACAAATGAGTGATTCCTTCTTGATTTTTTAAAATGTAGTTATTTTGCGGCAATGGGCATTTAGCATTAAGTATTATATTACAAAAATAAGCAAACCTTCCGTTGTTGAATTTTTTGAGCGATTCTAAAATCGTTGCAAACGTTGGTCGAAATAAAGGCACTTCCTCCCAGGCCATTCTCATGACGTCATCAATTTCTGGAATGCTTTCAACAGCCGGAACCAGTGGACGAAATGGTGGTGTTTCTTTTTGAGTAATACGTGACAAAATATCTGAAGTATGATACTGCTACGATAAAGTCGATAATATTAGTATCCAACAAATAGAACGCTTTATCAAAAGTTTTAGAAAATTAATATATTAATGTATAACTCAAGAAATTGATATCCATGCATGACAAATAGCAATCAGTTTAAGAAACATTTAATCTATGCGGCATTTTATCTTTAAAGTAATGGGTGAATAATAATGTCCAGAAAGGAACGAAAAATATTATGCTTAACAACGTCTGAAAAATCGTACAGCTGAGCAAATAACACACTAGCTCATATTATTTAATGGCATGAATATTAGTCTATCTTTTGCACTGTGCACTGTGTATATATACGGATCAAACTAGATTCGAAAACTGGTTATAATCATGACCGTATATACTTTCGTGAAAGCAGATGTCTATTTCCCGTTATACGTAAGAATGTAAATAAATAAAGTTGTTCGACTCTCAAACTCAATCATGTTCAAAATTTGACTTCACTGTCTGAATTTGAATATCTTTATGCGTTCATGATAGGTAATGAATAAAATACATCTGTAATCAAAATAATATTTATACAAATGTCTGATACCGTCAGGGTCCATGTTGTGATAGCCGTATGGGCCTGTTCTTAGCATTATTTCCTGCAGAATAATACCATATGAATAAACATCCCCTTTCTGTGTTCCTCTTGAAGTACTCTCTGAATCTCTTAATATTTCTGGAGCTGTCCATAGAAGTTCTAAAATGAATTATGTACATTTTTTTAATATTTGTATTTAAAATTAAGCGCCTTATTACCACATGCTCTGTTAAATTTATTTAAAAAATATATGTTCAACAAATAAATACATGAGCCGTGCCATGAGAAGACCAACATAGTGCGTTTGCGACCAGCATGGATCCAGACCAGCATGCGCATCCGCGCAGTCTGGTCAGGATACTTGCTGTTCGTTAACAGTTTTTCCAATTCCAATAGGCTTTAAAAGCGAACAGCATGGATCCTGACCAGACTGCGCGGATGCGCAGGCTGGTCTGGATCCATGCTAGTCGCAAACCCACTATGTTGGTTTTCTCATGGCACGGCTCAATTACAGTTCATGTTACAAGGATAACCCCATCTACGCTTTTCTAGGAGGATATCAAAATCAAGTACCGAGAATCAACTTCGGGAGTGTCCCCCCACTCCCAATTTTTCTTCAGATAATGCTGCATCTAAAACTTATTAATAAATGCAGCGATTATGATTTTCTTGAAATGTTATAGATTCTACACAAATTGAAAATGTTATTATGGAATATTTTATTTTTATTTTCAAAAGGACTTTTTTTAAAAAAAAACAACGAGATCCTATATGTGAAAAATATTTTCTATTACATGGGGTTTATTCAAGAATATGATTTTTGCGTATGTTTATCAAATGTTTATCCGTGACATAGAAAACCCTTGACACCTAGTGCTGTTTGAAGAATTTGACAAATCTTTAATATCTGGACGCTAAACCTAACTTTTTGAATTAAATACATGTCTCCGACTTGTTAGATAGTCCAGGTATTTCCACAAATTAAAACGTTTTTCAAATCCATTGCCAACTTAGATAATCAAAATTCTTCAAACACAGCTCTTTATTTCTGGGCCAAGACCTTTAATTCCAAGGACTGTAATCAAGTAAATAATATTTACGATAACAGTCTCGGATAGCTGGATCTGAAAACGGTTTCTCTCCCTGTCTGAAAACAGGCATGCCGATATCTCCCACTCTGCATGTCCAGTGTTGGTCAATAAACACATTAGACGACTTAAGGTGTCCGTGACTCTTAACGATTGTTGAATGCAAATAATTCATTCCCTAAAATAAAAATATGTACACAGACTTAGATGGAGTCAAATGTTTGCTGTTTAGTTGAGTTTCATACACAGTGATCCTATCCAAGGTCGCCTGTTACTTTGGCATTTTGTCACAATTCGAAAGGTTTAAAGTGATGTTAAATCATAAATAGAAGTCAGAATGGCGCGATGAAAATTCTATTTTTTTCTGTGTTAAAATTAGATTTGAGTAGCATGTAGTAAAGTTTAATACCTGGAACTTTCAATACTGTAAGACTTTCAAAATTGTGTGCTTACAAAAGGTCCATAAGTGAGGTTGGGAGGTAACAAATAGTAGTTGGGTGCCATCGAGAATTTTTTTTTTTGTATTAGAATCGATGAGTTGCGTTATTTAGTAAGCTTACCGTAGCGATATCTGAAGCAAATGATACTTTGAAAATCTGATCCAGCTTTATGTTGTCATTCTCTAAAACATCTTGAAGACTTCCTTTTGGACAATATATAGATAATAGGCAGATTTTCATAGGATCAATGCATGCTCCTACAAGTGGATTAATGTTCCTGTGGCTTAAGTTGCGGATCTGGAAAATATGGTATAAATTACAGCTCTTGGTTGCATGTCCTTTCTTTAAACATGTCTGTTTTACATTTGTTTTCTTTGTTTGAAAGGCCAGTTGCTTGGTGTCGTTTTTGGCGGCTGCGTTTATGAAACGTTGGAATGTCTGTAAAGATTTTGTTCTTGTATTTTTCTCAAAATACAGATTTTTTTAGAAAATTTGTACTCATGAATATTTAACAAGTTCATCAAAATGATTCAATACGAATAGCCACGTTCCAAAAACCCATCTTCACCAAAACGAATCTTTGAAGCAACGTATATATGTGGCAAAACAAACAACTTGCGAGTATAGACCGTTCTTTGTGTATAAGTCCTATCCATAACATTCCAAAGTCAACAACGCCAGTTCAACCATTAACAAGTGTAATGATAACATAAGTCGTGATTTAATTGTAAACTATGAATTATTTTACAGAAAACAGCTGAACAACAGGAGAACCAATTAAAGGACCTAGCGAAACTGGATGGAAGACAATCAAAACAAATCAGTTCCAGTTGGCTCAAAGAATTCTCAGTGTATATCAATGAGTCTTCCACCTGTCATCCCGATAGATACAAATAAAGAGGAACAGACCGTGTCCATCTTTTCAAGAGCTATATGCGTATCATGCAGTGTGCCTCAAGGTAGTGTGGTCATAACGCCTTTGAATAAGAAGTTTTATAATATTACTAAATACAATATCAAAATTGCCATGTCCTAGAGTCTTAAGTCGGCTGTAAATAACATCACTAAAACATCTCTAGAAGAATGAGAAAGTGTTTTAATCTGTTTTCAGCAGCTAAAAAGACATCAGAGTAGTGCAATTTTGTTTTCAAATCCATGAACTTGTTTCTAAACACACTTATGGTTTAATGCTGGTAGAAAAGGATGTGTCACTTAAAGCTCATATATTTCATATACTGTGATATCATTAATATTCGTGGGGGACTAATTTTCGTGGATTTCGTGGTTGAGTCAATCCACGAAATTTAATCTCAACGAACAAGTAAAATTCCTATTAATTTTATGTTCAAAAGTTGAAATCCACGAATTCATACCCCCACGAAATAGCCGTTTTGACCAAAACCACGAAATTTCATGCCCACGAAATTAAATGATTTCACAGTATTTTATTCTTTGAATGACGTAACACAGAAACCAAGTAGGAATACGGTGCTAGTAAACTTTGAAACTACAGTCATACCTGTTTTAAGCAGACTACCAAGGGAACGGCACAACCTGGCTGCTGAAGTCAGCTAATTTCTTAAATTGTCTTTTTGCTACATTTTGAACTTGTATCAAGCAGACACATCCCTTAAACAGAAAGATTTGTGTCGTTCTCTTGAGTTACCGCTTAAAGCAAGAGGCTGTCGCTAAGATAAGTTCAACTGTACTTCACCTCGTTGATTTCCTTAATTAGCGGCTTTGAAACAGCAACATATTGTTTGTTGATATATTTAATCGCCAGTAGTTTCCCTCGATAACTGGCAATTTTGGTAAATAACTGTCCACTGGATATATTGGAATCTACACTAGTAGCTCTCACGGCCTCATTTACAGTCTCTCTAGACTTGGATCTTCTCGACAAGAAAGTTCCCTGGAATAACAGGAAACTGTTAAATACACAATCAGAAAATAGGTTCTCTTATATTAGACTACCACATATGATAACAAAAATTAAATGCATTATATATTTTCAAGTACTTGAAAACAGTCTCATAAAATTAACTAGATTTGGCAATGAAGGGACAGAAATTGAAATGTAAGAGAAACTACTCTATTGTAAGTATGTCAAGTCTAACTTTTGCTGTAAAAGCATCCTTCTCCATTTTATGCAAACAATAACAAGTAATATCAGATAAAGATTATCTACTTTAGAAATGACATCCACAAATTGATTGAAAGTTTTGCTAAATAAGAGACAAACACACTAACAAAAAACCTTGATTTTGACAACATGTGAAGGGAAGCAGCTACAGGTAAATATAACATTTACAACAAATATTACCTCAATAAAACTAAATATTACAAAAATTTAGCAACCAGTGGCATGGACAAAACATAGAGTTTCTAATCAATTAAACAATCCTGGTCATATGTTAACAATTCTGATTACTGCGCTGGAAACCACTTTTCAAATACTACAAACAGTTTCATAAAACGTAACCTAAAGGTTTTTATAAAGGAAAAAAAAATCATACTTAACAATATCAAAATAAACATTTTTATTTATCAAAGGACAACAATCCTGGTAATTTTGATTTGTTTTCACACATAACATTAAACATACAAAACATACATCTGAAGTTTGTTTGAATCAATAAAAGAACAATAACTGCAAAAAAAATGAACGTTTTAATTAATGGAGAGGACAAAAACCCTAGTCAACCTGATTTTTTATCATAAACTATTCACAGGGTATCAGCAATAAGAGAATACAAACATACAAAAAGATATCACCTTAGTGTGACTATCTGTTACTAAGATGTGTCTGCGGAAGGAAGGACGGATCACATGGATAAATTAAAACAATATCTCTCCGCTTTCTAATCAATTTTGGTACACTCTAAACAGTAACTAAACAAAACGGATGCCTTTTACAAAATATTCTTTATCCTTTACCCTGCTAAATTTTTAAAATGGACAAGTCCATCATTCAATTTGGACAGTACCAGTTAATTTTTGAAGGGATAATCACTAAAACGTTACTCACTGAATAGCGAACAGTGCAGACCATGATCTTGGTCTGCACTAGTCGCAAAGGCCGAATCACTTGCCGATAGCAGGCTAAAGGTTAAGGAAGGTGGCAATGAAATTAAAAAAATTCTTGTAAAAGCACAAGATGAAGTGATTGATGACATAATGGTCCTTTGTCGTACAAAATTGACAAAAATACAAGGGTCCTTTACAGCTATTTATGAGTGTGCCATATATTCATGTAACCTTGTAAACCCGACAATTGTTTCGAGTAAGGGTAAAGATGTTACAAGCACATCTAGTTTATTAACAAATAGATAATAGAAGTGTAATATTTATTACTGAGTATTTAAAACTATTTTAAGCCCTCTAGAACAAAAAGAAAAAGGAAGTAATGTCGTCATAATTCTTACTGAGAAATGCCTTCTGAAATGAAAAATACAATAAAAGTGATAATATTTGTTTCTTAGTAATGGAAACTATTTTATGCTTTCCAGAATAAAAAAGTGTAATAAAAGTGATAAACAATCTCATGGAATACCGGGAATTATTATATATCCTTTAGAACAAAATTAAAAATGGAAGTCGTTTTAGTTCTTACTGAGTGCTGGAAACTATTTTATGCCTTCTGGAATGAAAACTACAATGGAAGTGATAAAAATTCTTACTGAGTAATGGGTCTGGAACATAAAGATAATGAAAATGATAATGATTCTTACTGAGTACTGAGAAATCTGTGTCATACATGGCGATGGTGGGTTTTCTCGTTTTTTGGATGACAATCCACCTAAATGTAACTACGAAAATAGAAAATTTAACAAATAAAACACAAAAGCTGGATATAACATAAGAAACATAAGCATGCTAAATTTGGTTATTGTTGTAAAATGATGGGAGAGCGGACAGGCATTCCAACAAAACAACCAAAAAAAACAAAGGTAATACATATACGGAGATGTGAAATGGTTGAATTCAAAAACATCCTGACTTTGGAAAATGGAGTTAACACAAAGAAATATGGCATCGATATGTGATTACTGGAAATATGACTTTAAAGCCCAACGTTCAGTGAAAATATAACCAGTAACGATTAAACAGGTTTGGGATCCATTAGTTCGTCTCCAGCAACAGTTGAAAATAATTTTAATTTTTCATATCATATTTGTAAACAATAGTTTATTATTAAATCTAAACGAAAGTCCTTTGCAAGCATAAAGTCCAATCAGCCTAAACAGTCTTAAGTTGTTATGAAATATTCAACACTCCATACACGCAGTGTCCCGAGTTTAAACGGAACTTTATTATTTAGAATCAGTGTATGGATTCATGACCCATTGACTAGGACTACTGAACAAGCCTCTTATATTAAGATCTCTTTGAAGCATCAAAGGCTATCAAACAACATGACTGAATGACATTTGATTGAGTCTATCCATGAGGGGCAATGGGAAGAGCAACACGTCGTATTCCATTTATATTACACACGTCCAGTTTAAACTAAGCTTGACTTGATGCTATGTTAATGTATGTTGAGGAACCGATGATAACCCATTGTATATTTAAATCATTCGATTGGCAAATAAACGTTTGTGTTGAAACTAACGACTAGAAAGATCTAAATCTGACGGGACTCTTTCATTTATAATGTCAACAGTGCTTTGAATTGTAAGACTATTTGATGAGTAGCAGTAATTCATAAACATAACAAGAACAAAGTAAATATGCTTACACACAGAGAACGAAACAGGTTTGGTTGGAAGGAAGATTTTTTTAATCTATACAAACATTTAGCAGACGTAGATAAATTCTATACAAATATAACTCTCGTTTCTAGAGGGAACAACTTGTTTTTCATATTTCGGTAGCTTACAGAGCAGAAATATAAGACCAACCCATGTAGTAAAAACAAATTCTTTGGAAATGATTTGTTCCTGAAATAAGTAAATAGTTCAAAAATATACTAAGTCCAAATTCTAGGCTTTGAAAGAACGATAACTGTGTAGACGAGTAAAATAAAACAAAACAAAAGTAAGCTTCCCATGTCTTATTTTCCTTAGTCTGCAGACTTATGTTTCCTTCTACTACCTGGCTGGTAGGTAGGTAAGAAAGAAATGTCTTCTACTTAGGCTGCAGAGTTAATTAATTTTCCTTATAATTAAAGCTTACCTAAATGAAGAGAAAAAAAGATCAAATTAAAGGGATAAATTAAAAGCTGTTACCAAATTTACCACTAAAGCGTTTACTCACTCTACTTCCGTAAATGCTTCCGCCGTACGAGCCAACTTTAAAGTCAATATCATCATAAGAAATTTTCCAAGACATGCTTTCCATTCGTTCTTGATATTTCCTCTTCCTGGAAGAAGTAATTTAAAGAAACTTCACACGCATTGTATAAAGGAATCTTATGCAGGACTAAAGATGTAGGCGATAAAAATGCGTCTGAACATAATAAGGTTAATGAACTAATGAACGGCTCTTTGGATTACATCATTAAGGTAGATATTCACGCAAGCTATATGTTTGCAAAATGTCTTCCTAATAAAGTGTCTGTCTATTTTGCATATTCACAAGAGCGGCTTTGTTCAACAGGAGGACTTGATAGTTTTAAATTTTCTTTTTTTTTAAAGTAAAAACTCAATATGAAAAGCAAAGAAGGAATTTCAAAACTTCATTCTCAAACTCACGCAATCACGAAAGTCACCGCAACTAAGTCCTGCATTCTCACAGAGTTTATATCATTTTAGGATTTAAAAAAAAGAGATTTTAAGTATGTATTAATACATGATTTACTATATAAATTTCCAAGTCAATAATCCGCAGTTTGGGCTATTTACCGGTCTTAAGTTCAACATTAAAGTTTGCTAATATAATAAGAAAATAAAACACTTAATGAATTACTTGCTTATCAATTATCCATTGGCATCGGGTCTTTCGGACTTCGGGCATAGATATAAAGGTTGACCGGTAAACACTCAATAAGTGTATATCATTATTTAAACACGCAATACCGGCCACAATATTAAGTACATCGTAAATATTATATGAAACAGGCAGTAAGGCAGTACCAAACTCAGCTGAACCAATATGAGAACATCGGAGCCAAATGCCAAAAATCAGGAACAAAGTGTGAAAACATTATCAGTACGGGATTCAATCAATTTGATAGGCTAATTGATGGGAACAAATGCGGAGCTGAATAATAAAATAGTTATTAATTTGGTGTTGTTATTTGTCCGTGGGCTATTGTACTCGCTGCGGCCTAAGTTGTGAATACTATTTTATTCGTTAAGTATATAGTATGGTTTACAAGAATATATCACAAATGTTGCCCTGTCACTATGCTGTCGCCTTTGTCTGTTTTATTGTTTCTTTCATATACATACAGATTTTTCCAAATGCAGTATGCAACATTCTTAGATGTATGTGATGATAAGAATTTATTTGTCACTTCAACGGGAATGGTACGGTGTATAGGGGATAATGCCATTTTGTTTAAAACACATTTAAATCTGACTATTAACTTTAAACTAGTTTTAAAGGAGTCCTCTGTAAAAATGTTTGCTTTTCTAGTATTGCTAGGCTATAGCTCTTAACGCTTTACTAATATGGTGAAAGATTTTGTGTCCCAAAGACTTTGATGAATTTGTTGTATAACACGAGATTGCGTAAATGCTAATATGATAAATGTTTGTGTACCTCTTTCCACGATCTACAAAATTTGTGAGACATTCTTTTTGATAAATAGACATTAGTGAAATAATAGCAAGTTATTAAAATACATGACGTAGTTAACTTTAAAAATTTGACAGCTTTAATAATTTGGGCCCGCAATTGCGCTCGGCAATTTCCATTATCTTAAAAATGGTATTCGTCAGCCGTACATGTGCCCAAACAAACTACTAATAATCGGGAAAAGTCCCGACTATCACTGTGGGTTTACTACCTTAACTATTACGTAAAATCACGGTGATTATTATTTTGCATTTGGCTCAAATGAGTTTGTTGAGATTGCAATTATATAAAATGTATAATAGAGGCTTACTTGTATAGAAATATCGCCATACCGGAAGTCACTGAAACAATCATCAATACTACCATACCGACAGCGGCGAACACTGGAATGTCTGAAAGGGATATCTGAAATATATCCTAATTCCCTCGTAACCTGAACCGTCATACTTGTTTAAAGATATGTGGCTACAGAATACTCGTTTCTTTTTTTGTTTCAGTATATTGTATTCAGCTTGTAAAAACGTAACTCTGAAATCTTTCGTTTGAAGAAATGTTTAAAATGGTTTTGTTATTCAGTAACATAATGATTTCAATATGACAGAAATCTAAAAAAGTTGAAATTGAATCCAGAAATAAAATATTTGCATTAACTTTCAACATGATTCTAATCTTTTTAAATGAGCATTTTACTCCTTTCCTATTTCACCACTGATTATATAGGACAATATAAAATCTTACAGTCGTCGGTTTCGCTACAGTATTCGCTGTCCCAACCGCAGACAGGTCGTCCTAGAGGTGCCTTAGCCGTACCGCCTGGCCAGTATATGACAGTATCCTGAACAAACGTTAGGCCTCCAATACTGAAATGTAGTGAAAACTATCATTATAATTATCCTGTATGTATTCCGCCCTTTCATCAATATAAATTTCTTATTAGCCTAAGCATTATCATATTCGATATCATGTGCAATACAAAATGAATATATACTCATATATAACAAGTACTCTTGATATTGAAAGTATTTGTTTCAGTTAGTCTATGAATACTCATCCATTTCCATCTACCCTTCTAAAATCATTGAATTTTTCCCGTGTACATTTATTATATACGTACGTTTTAAAGCAGTATTGTAAATGGAAACAAGTAACTTTTTAAGATGACTGCCGTTAAAAAATGTGCATTGTGCAAGAAACCTTCTTTGGAATTTAATGAACATTTAATGACACTGTTCATTTTTCGGCGAACGCCGTCTAAATTCGTTTTCGTTACCTATGCCACGTGACTTCAGTTTGAAAATCAAACTACTTGATAACGCATTATAGATAATTTATCAAAATGGAAGATTTATGCAACACTCTGATTGGACGAGAGTGTCAATTTCTTTCACTCTGTTGATTGTGCTACGCTGAGTGAAATGTAGACAAAGCGTTTATCCTAAACGACGCTGTTCACAGTTTTAAAGCTAACTTTGGCTCAGTATATTTAGCAAGAATATTGATATATCTCAAGATGATAAGTAAGTTTAATAAATATGATAAAAACCTGTTCAAATACCAACATATGTCAAATTAAAGAAAGAGCTGAATACGGTCTGCGTATCACATGAATAAGGGTGTGATAAGAGTCTTTTATGTAGCAACTTTTATGTAGAGAAGTGCTTTTTAAAAGATTTTCCTTGTTACAATTGTCGTATGTATATGAAAAGGTTTCTTGCTTTTGTGACTTATTCAGATTGCATATTAAAATGAGTATCTCTTTGCTTTGATATATTTGTTATAAATTATTTAACTGATTTATTATATATGAATATTTTTCTTTAGTATGGTATGCAAATATTGAACTCAGTTGAAATCTGTTTTATTATATATATGCTATATAATGACTGAATCTCATTACACTAAAATGAAGGTACGCTGCATACAGTTTATCTATGTGATATGACTACGGTCAAACTTTGCTTATGAAACAGAAATATTGAAATAATTCGATTGTATGTTTTGCTTGACCTTCACTTTTTTATAGGTGTGACGTCATTGTCCAAAGATTCATGAATAGCGAATATGCTATTTGTTAAAGCGGGATCAGTTGGCCTATTTTAGAAATAAATAAAAATAATAAATTAAAAAAATCCTTTAATTGATTTTTTTCTCATGTATTCTATTCAAACTTGATTTGTAGCATCTTTATTAGGCCCGCAGCCAACTTTGTTCATCTGGGACATTTGACCCCTTTTAGGGGCTGCTAGAGCTAAGACTAGAAATGCCTTTATACAGCGTCTCATGAACAGCTTGGTGGATCTTTGTCATACTTGGTCTGGAGCATCATTATAAGGTCCTCTTCCAAATTTATTTATATAGGAACTTGGGCCCTATTAGGGACCACTATAGCTAAAAGTAGATATGCCTTTCTTCGCATTAACCACTAAAATGTAATGGATTTTTATCAAACTCCATGTGTAACAATATCGTAAGGTCTCCTGCTATTTTGTTACAAATGGGGATAGGGACCAATTTAGCTAAAAATATAAACACGTTTAATGACCTCTTCTCATGAACCGCTTCATGAATCTTCATCAAACCACTGCTGTAATTATTCGTCTAAGGATAAACGAAACAAAATTGCAACCCTACGAAACCTTTGCGAAAAATTAAAAGAGAACCATTTAAATTGTTAAAGTGCGGTGTTTAGTTTTGCAATTTCAAAAATGTTAGATGAAAGATGAATGTTAGATGGAAAAATCATAAACTTCTTTCCTTATTACAATTCGCCGACCATCATTTTTAAAGATATTTCTTGTTTACGTAATGCATCAGCTTTAAAAGACAGAAATGAAGCATTTAATTCCGCCATTAATGTCAAATTGTCCAATCAACTTCAAAGAAAATAATTATGTAGCTCGGATAATGTAGAATTTAATTTGCATGTTGCACTTTTTGTTCCTTATGTCTGTCACTTGTTGACAAATGCAATGCTTAATATGGAAACTTGATTATGATGCATTTGTTTCTCTTAGTAGCAAGTCCGGATATGAAAAAATAATACAGGAAGACATTTCCAGCCTTTCTTTGTGTTTGCATCTGGAACTGGCTTAATCAGTTGTATTCATATCGTCATTACTGAGCATGCATCTTTTTGACAATAAGAAGTGCCCTTTATTTAAATTGTTAGCTTTTAGGTTGTTGTTTTTTTGTTTGTTTCACAGTAGCCTACAAATAGCCCCTTTTTGCACCAGTATTGTTGTAGTATGCAGTTTTGTAAGCGTTGATTTTGACCTTTGACCTATTGGATTTAAAACAGATAGCATCTGCAGATAATAGGCATTGTTTAAATGGCGTTTGTTCTACAGTTATTGATAAGAAACTGTTTCAATTGCAAGGTCACTGTCAAAATTAAATACGTACCTCGTGTTTTCAGATGCGATTGTTATTTACGCGTCATTGGATACATTTTATAGTATGCAACTGGAAGTCGTTTCTTCTTGTACCGTTTTTTTGTTTTTTCAAATTAAATACGTGGCTCGTATTATCGTGTGCGACTGTTTTTACGTACGTGTCATATTGTATAATATACAAAGTGAGTGCCTCTTTTACCAAAGTTAGATACAGTCATACATACCTCGTGTTTCCCTGAGCAACTGTCACATATGTGTCGTGGAATATATTATGCAAAGTGAAGTTGGTTCGTCGTGTACCATTTGTATCTATCTGTATTTTCCCAGTAATACCTATAAGGAAAGTAGTTAAAAAATAACGATAATCAAGGATTTGCAATTTTCGGAGTACATTGCTTTTTAATTTATTTTTGTTCTGTTTTGTTTTTATGGGGTTAAACGTCACACCGTCACATTTATGTTACAAGATATTAGTATGATAGAAGAAAAGGTAAATATTTTGTAATACCGGAAAATGTAAAGCATTGCACAGGCAAACACTTAAGGCTACAATCACACTGCCCCGGATGGGCTTGCGGATGAGTTCCGGATAGAACCCGTAACAACCCGTAACGCATCCGTAGAACTCCTAGCTCTTCGTAAGTCATCCGGTGTATCCGTTCAGAAATCGGAGGCAAGGTTGCAATGTTTTGAACATGCTCAAAATTGTCCACGGATAATATATCCGTAAGGAAGCCGTTATAAATCCGTTACAGTTCTGAAAAGATCGTAAAAGATCTTAAAAGATCGCAACAGCCTGGAAGACAATCACTGTGGTGAAATGATACGAGCTTTTACGGTTTTATTCCGGTTCTAATAAGATTATTTAAGGTTCTGTTACGATTGATTTAGAGATTTATAACGTAACAAATTCGCCAAACCCCATTTTTCCCTAACAATCCGGAGCAATCCGGGGACGGGAATCCGAAACTCATCCGCAAGCCCGTCCGGGGCAGTGTGACTCTAAGCACTTTTATCAAAAGATAAAACTAGTATACACAATTCAAGATGTATCCATGTAATTTACATGGACTTGTATGATATTTTAGAAAAGGTATGACGCAATGACGCAGAAAGATAAAAAAGCAAGGGCTTTTCAGGCATATAAAATATTTATCTGCTAACCTTTTGCTTTTTTCTAACATTTAAAGACGTATGAATTATGTAATTTAAAAACTAAGAACAGTTGTCATATCACGCTACCCGGTTTAAAAACTTTGTACTTTCTGGAATTTATCCCGAGGTATTTAGCAAATACTTGCTTGTTGCGCTTTATTTTCATATTCTCAAAAACAAACTCAGAATTTTTCCTATTTCAAAGGTCTGTTTCACTGATCCTATGTATTTCCTTCAGCGGCCTCTTTTTTAGAAACAAGACCGACATGTACAGTACACAAAGAAAATTGAAGCGAAATACAGCGAAATACTCTTCAGTACTAACGTATACAGAATTAAGGAATCTTTTGTTCTATATCATACAAAGTGTATATTTGTTTTAGCTGTAACTCTCCGTCAGTAATTAAAGCGAATAAATTACAAAGTGATTTCAATAGCATGAAACGTTATTAAATTTTGCCTTATGGGTCAAAATGCCTTTGTTTATAATTTGGGTAAAACATTATTTTTTTTTTCTGTTATGAACACAAAATATGCTTTTTTTCTTTACTTAAATCTTATTTTCTACATTTTTATCATATATTCATCAGGAAGTTGTATATACTGATTAACACAGCAGTATTACTGAATAACACTCATGTGCAGTATTGAAAGTAGCATTTTTCTTTATACAAGTACTAATGCATATTCTCTGTTTGGATAATTGTTCTGTCTATTTTTGACATAAAAATAAAATCATTTATAAACTTTAAATGAACTTCGTTTCAAATGGAAAGTAAAAACAAGAAGTGGTGGTTTTGTTCCACCCTGTTGTCTGTAGTTTGCACAAAATGTTGTTAATTTATTAATTAGTCTACGCAATTAATTACATACAACCTCTCTTTAAAGTGTAAAAGTCCTCACTATCTGTGCCAAAACCTTACTCAAAACAGTGAAATTAAAAAAATATAAGCAGTCAAATTCTTTTGCCATATTAACATAATGCAACATGTTTGTCTTACTATTAAAAATATAAACAAACCTTGAAATGAATGATGTAACAACTGGTTTATGACTAGTTTACCATCAGATGGATCGCCGCCTTTTCCTATAACCGCGTCCATACCCAGAGCATACAAGTAAACTGCGTCATATATCATGCCATAATGTATACCGATCTAAAATTATAAATTTCTGTGTCATTATTCAATAATGAATCCCAAGTCTTAATTATCATAAAATAGGTTTCAAATTCTTTTTTTTTTTTTTTTTTTTTGTATCAGAAATGTAACGAATACCACTTCTTTGTGACACAATGAACTAAAATGGGATATTTTCTAACTGCCCAAATGTGCCGGAAAACTAAATTCTATAAATATCTGAAACAACTAACATTTAAAAAAACAACATGTTTTTAAGAATATCAGATAAGACATTCCATAAATTTGCAGAATTTGAAGCAAGTACCCACGTATTTTGTATTTCTATATTTAACCACAGGCGGATGGACTCTCGACAGGCAATGACGTTATTATCAATTTCGTCTTTCTGGGGCATTAGATAATTTTATATTTGCCACAATCATTAGGCAGTTTAAAACCTTTTCAGCAACGATACCTCATTAGTATAAAAACACGCGATATGTAGCTCAGAAAACGATCTTGCGTACACTTATGGAGAAATGCACACTGCTTTTATGCCGGTTAAATGATTTAGTGCTTCAAGAAAGCCTACGTTAAAAACGGCAATGAGTCTTAAACAGTTGATTTATGGTCATTCATGTGAAAGAAACCTTCTTGTACTGATTATGATTGTCATTAAGTGTGTTTGTGTCAAGGTGAAAGAAACCAAATACAGCGCAACTGTATTGAGTCTTTTGATAAGTCAGACATTTAAATTCTTCAGGTTTCTTCTTCGACGAAAGATACGGCTACGTTCAAAAGATTATAGTCTAAGGGGCTATTAAAGGTGTTTAAATATAATCATAATATATTAATAATTACATATAAACAAACTCAAATATGCTGACTCAAAGATCGATAACAATATGAAACATTAAATCAGAAACTTGAAGTTAAAGTGAATGTTTTCTAAACTCAGTTTTTTATTACTAAATACTAGGGATGGGAACGATTATTCGAATATTCGAAAATCGGTCGAATATTCGAATATGAAAAAGAAATTCGAATATTCGTAAATTATTGTATTTTTATTTCCAAAATAAGTATCATTGATTTTGGGCAATATGAGCATGCTAATTCTACAGAATAAAACCATGTCATGTTTGTTTATCGCGTATCAAAAGATGTCCAGTTAACAAGAAAACAGCAATGCATAATTGGCAGGGGCCATCGTTTCGGATTAACAGTTTGCAACAGGCGTCAATGTGTCAGATGCATGTCAAAAGATGTCCAATTAACAAGAAAATTGCAATGCATAATTACCTGGGGTCATCGCTACGGATTAACAGTTTGTATTAGGCGTAAATGTGATATCTTTTTATCATTTGTTCATTTTTATTGGCGCCTGTTTTATGTAACAAGTTGTAGAATTTCTTTTTCGAAAACAATACCAAACTTGTAGATATTGTCGATCTTTTCACAATATTTTGTACGACGTTTCAGACCATCCGCAGAATCTGTTTTCATCCGCCATCGGCCGTATTTGAATTAAATTTTGAAGTACTTTATAATAAAATCAAGAAATAACATATGCTTGATGCATAAGTTTATGTTGAAGGAGGTTTAAGTCTGCCTTACTTGCTTTTTACACGACGATTTTTACACGCCGATTGAAAATTTTCATAATGGCGGCGGTAATACAACAGCGCGTCACGTGTTTAAATGGGACGACCTGCTATTTTAGATAAAATTGCGACGGTCTAAATTATAATCGTTTTGATTTTTTTTGTATCATTTTGAAGCTAAAACACTGAATTAGTTAAATCTGTTCATGGTTATACTGACAGAATCGTGAAATAAAACGCTAGGATCGGCGAGTTTTGCTAGGTAGGATCGAGTTACCCGAAACAAACATTTTTTGGCCTTATTACGTACGATGATCCACGCTTTAAACAAATGAATACGTTGTGCTAATCACTTAATAAGAATTTAAAGCTTCCATTAAAACAAATCGAATATTCGAATATATTCGAATATGGCAAACCGAATATTCGAATATTGATTTCAGTATTCGTTCCCATCCCTACTAAATACACAAGATATTACCCCATTACCTCAGCACCACGCTCTCCTTAAGACAGTTTCCTTGACTCAGTTTAATTACCAAAGGAAAAGGATATTACCTCTACACCACTTTCACGTTTGAGACTGTTCTCCAAACTCGGTTTAATTTCCTAAGACAAAGTATATTATCTCAGCTTTTTCCGTTGAGACTGTTCTCCAATCGTAATTACCTAAGATCAAAAAAAATTACCTCTGCATCGCGTTCTCTCCTAAGGCTTTTCTCCAAACTCAGTTTAATTTCCTAAGACATTTAGCTATTACCTCTGCACCACGTTCTTCTAAAGAATGCTCTCTAAACTCGGTTAAATTACTTGCGAAAATTGCCTCTGCACCACGTTCCTCTAAAGAATGCTCTCTAAACTCGGTTAAATTACTTGCGAAAATTGCCTCTGCACCACGTTCCTCTAAAGAATGCTCTCTAAACTCGGTTAAATTACTTGCGAAAATTGCCTCTGCACCACGTTCCTCTAAAGAATGCTCTCTAAACTCGGTTAAATTACTTGCGAAAATTGCCTCTGCACCACGTTCCTCTAAAGAATGCTCTCTAAACTCGGTTAAATTACTTACGAAAATTGCCTCTGCACCACGTTCCTCTAAAGAATGCTCTCTAAACTCGGTTAAATTACTTGCGAAAATTGCCTCTGCACCACGTTCCTCTAACGAAAATTGCCTCTGCACCACGTTCCTCTAAAGAATGCTCTCTAAACTCGGTTAAATTACTTACGAAAATTGCCTCTGCACCACGTTCCTCTAAAGAATGCTCTCTAAACTCGGTTAAATTACTTACGAAAATTGCCTCTGCACCACGTTCCTCTAAAGAATGCTCTCTAAACTCGGTTAAATTACTTGCGAAAATTGCCTCTGCACCACGTTCCTCTAAAGAATGCTCTCTAAACTCGATTAAATTACTTGCGAAAATTGCCTCTGCACCACGTTCCTCTAAAGAATGCTCTCTAAACTCAGTTAAATTACTTACGAAGATTGCCTCTGCACCACGTTCCTCTAAAGAATGCTCTCTAAACTCAGTTAAATTACTTACGAAAATTGCCTCTGCACCACGTTCCTCTAAAGAATGCTCTCTAAACTCGGTTAAATTACTTACGAAAATTGCCTCTGCACCACGTTCCTCTAAAGAATGCTCTCTAAACTCGGTTAAATTACTTACGAAAATTGCCTCTGCACCACGTTCTCCTTAAGAATGTTCTATAACCTAAGAAAAAGGTTATTGCCTCTGCACCACATTCTCCTTTGAGTCTGGTCTCCAAACTCAATTTTGTTACCTAAGACCAAGTGTATTACCTCTGCACCATGTTCGTCTTTGAGAAAGGACAATAAACTCATGTTTTATCAAGACCAAGGTCATTACCTCTGTACCCCGTTCACACTTGAGAATTGTTGTCATAACTCAGCTTTTAATTACCTAAGACCAAAGATATTACCTCTGCACCATGTTCTCCTTTGAGTCTGGTCTCCAAACTCGGTTTATTTACCAAGACCAAGGATATTACCTCTGCACCGCGTTCTCCTTTGGGTCTGGTCTCCAAACTCAGTTTATTTACCAAGACCAAGGTCATTACCTCTGCACCGCCTTCACACTTGAGAATGTTGTCATAACTTAGCTTTTAATTACCTAAGACCAAGGATATTACCTCTGCACCTCGTTCTCCTCCGATGCGCTCGACAAGTTCCCTGACGAAAAGTTGATAACCGGAGTAACCTTCATCGAGCTGTACAGTTACGTCCAGTAAACCTAAAATTAAGTGACTTTTAGTAAACATTAAATAATGTTCAGAGTGATAAAAAAGTCCACAAAAAATTGTACAACCAAAAAAAATATAAAAAAGGCCAGAAAAGACTTGATAGTAATCTAATAACATTTTGGGAATGACACCATATATAAAAATCTCAATGCAAGACCCTCATGTTATTAAATCAATTGTTCTACGAAAATCTGTAAGAGCTATGCAAAAGCTGTCAAACGAATTTCCGACATAGAACATGCAAATTTATCCAGTATATGGCGTGTAATGTATTGCAATATTGTATCTTCCATAATTATTGTCTATCTTTATATATTCATTCAATGTCTTAAAATATTTATTGTAAAACAGAAATATTTTTTTCAATGTTTCATATATTTTTTCTATCTTCTGAAATATTAATTGTAAAAACTAAAAAAAAAAATGCAATGTGACAAAATATTTATTCAATGTTTTCAAATTGTTCAATCCTACAAAACTTTTAATTGATGCAACGATAATAATTGTGTGTAAAGCGTAAATATCCATTTTATCTGCTTAAAATATTTGTTCGAAAGAATTCTGGGTAAATTGCTATTTTGCGGACATCCCTATTCTGCGGTCATGTGGCCAAATCTTAATTATTACATCGATGATAAAAAAAAAAAATACATGTACTTTATGCTTAATTTTTTAATTATCACTGATTTTATCAGTAAAAAAACGCTAGAGGGTATAGATCATATCATCGATAACAGAAATATACCAAACAAGAGCTTCGCCTAGCGGGGCAATATACGCCCGAAAGGTTTTTTTAGAGAAAAAGGGAAGCAAAATTTAAAGAAGACACATATCTGAAGATTTTTTGGCGGGGCATGTGAGGGATTGGGAGGGGAGGGGGAGAAGGATTGTGTGTGCGGTGTTGGTGACAGGAGACAGTTTACTTAAAAGCTAGGAATTAAATAAAAAAATGCAGGGTGCGGGAGTGTTTGGGGTTTGGATGTGACACAATACTAAAGGGCAAGAAGCTAAATGAAACAAGAGGACCATGATGGTCCTGAATCGCTCACCTGTCCCCAAATGACCCGGTTTTGAACTGAGTATGACGTCGTTTTTTCTATTATTTGACATAGTGACCTAGTTTTTGAGCTCATGTGACCCAGTTTTGAATCTGACCTTGATATCATCAAGATGAACATTCAGACCAACTTTCATACAAATCCCATGAAAAATATGGCCTCTAGAGAGGTCATCAGGTTTTTCTATTATTTGACCTACTGACCTAGTTATTGACGGCACGTGACCCAGTTTCAAAGTTGACCTAGATATCATCAAGATGAACATTCTGACCAATTTTTATGAAGATCCATTCAAAAGTATGGCCACTAGACAGGTCACAAGGTTTTTCTATTTTCAGACCTACTGACATAGTTTTTGACTGCACTTGACCAATTTTCAAAATTGACCGAGATATTATCAAGATGAACATTCAGACCAACTTTCATAAAGATCCCATGAAAAATATGGCCTCTAGAGAGGTCACAAGGATTTTTTTATTATTTGACCTTCTGGCCGAGTTTTTGAAGGCACTTAATCCACTTTCAGACTTGACAAGATATCATCAAGATGAACATTCTGACCTATTTTTATGAAGATCCATTCACAAGTATGGCCTCTAGAGAGGTCACAAGGTTTTTCTATTTTTAGACCTACTGACCTAGTTTTTGATCGCAGTTGACCCAGTTTTAAACTTGACCTAGAAATCATCAAGAAGAACATTCAGACCAATTTTCATACAGATCCCATGAAAAATATGGCCTCTAGAGAGGTCACAAGGATTTTTTATTATTTGACCTACTGACCTAGTTATTGAAGGTGCGTCACCCAGTTTTAAACTTGACCTAGTTATCATCAAGGTAAACATTCTGACCAATTTTCATGAAGATCCATTCAAAAATATGGCCTCTAGAGAGGTCACAAGGCTTTTTAGCTGTGAGGTATTGTGATCGCTCACCGTCCGACGTCCGTCCGTCCGTCCGTTGTACGTTCGTCCGTCGTCCGTCCACACTTTCATTTAAACAACATCTCCTCCTAAACCAACAGGCCAATTTTGATGAAACTTCACAGGGGTGTTCCTTGGATGGTCTTCTTTAAAATTGTTCAAAGAATTGAATTCCATGCAGAACTCTGGTTGCCATGGCAACCGAAAGGAAAATCTTAAAAAATCTTCTTCTCAAAAACCAGAAGCCCTAGAGCTTAGATATTTGACATGTAGCATTGCCTAGTAGACCTCTACTAAAGTTGTTCAAATCATGACCCTGGGGTCAAAATTGACTCCGCCCCAGGGGTCACTTGATTTTACACAGGAAAATCTTCAAAAATTTTCTAAAAATAAACCAGAAGGCCTAGAGCTTAGATATTTGACATGTAGCATTGCCTAGTGGACCTCTACAAAATTTGTTCAAATCTTGTAAAAATGTATATGCCTATGTGCTCTATGTCAAAACTTGATCATATCACCGCAGTTGACCCAGTTTCTAACTTGACCTAGATATCATCAAGATAAACATTCAGATCAATTTTCATACAGATCCAATGAAAAATATGGCCTCTAGAAAGGTCACAAGGTTTTTTATTATTTGACCTACTGACCTAGTTTTTGGTGACACATGACCCAGTTTCGAACATGACCTAGATATTATCTGATAAACATTCTGACTAACTTTCATGAAGATCCATTGAAAAGTTTGGCCTCTAGAGAGGCCACAAGGTTTTCTATTTTTATACCTACTGACCTAGTTTTGGACCGCACGTAACCCAGTTTCGAACTTGACCTTTAATAAAGATCCCATGAAAAATGTGACCTCTAGAGAGGTCACAAGGTCGCAAAAATGTGACCTCTAGAGTGGTCACAAGCAAAGGTTTACGCACGGACGCACGGACGACGGACGCCACGTGATCACAAAAGCTCACCTTGTCACTTTGTGACAGGTGAGCTAGAAAGGGGGGGGGGGGGGGGAGAAAAAATAATTCGTAGGGCGTGGGGTTGGTTGGGTAGGTGGTTATGGTACAGTGTAGATGGGGATAGGGGTGTAAATGAAAATAAAGAAGTTTTTTGTGGTCCGGGGATGTATATGGTCTGGACATGAACTATGATAGGAAGATCTGACCTTGTCTACCCTGGTTTCAGCACTCTGCACATCGTCTCATTACCACATACCTACACCCCTAGTTTGAAGTCGATACCTTGAATGGTTAATAAGTTGGGGAGGGGGGGGTTCCCGGACATGGAATTAAACTTACAAATTTCATCTTTAAGCTCAATTTGTGACCTTGAACTTTGATCCTCATCGCCACCTAAGAAAATGCCAAATTTGAAGTCAATACCTTGAATGGTTATTTAGCTATGCTCCGGACACGAAATATGATGTTCAGTTTTGACCTTTTAGCTCAGCTTGTGACCTTGACCTTTCACCTAAAGAGCCGATTTAAGTTGTCTATACATTGTCTCATCACCATCTACCTATATGCCAAGTTTAAAGTCAATGGTTATAAAGTTATGCTTCAGACACGAATTATGACGGACGGACGGACAGACGGACGAATAGATGGGCGCACGCACCAGCACAGGCTAATACGTCCGTTTTTTCCAAAACGGGCAAATTAATAAAATGCGCCGCAGTTTTCCGCAGATTGGCCGCAATATAGCAATTTACCCAGAATTCTTTCGAACAACTATTTTAAGCAGATACATTACATATTTACGTTTTATACAAAATTATTACTGTTGCATCGAACAAAAATTTTGTAGGATTAAATAAAAATATTAAATTTTAGAATAAATATTTCATGGTATACAATAAATATTTTTATTTTGCAAAAAAAAAATATTTTGTAGGATCGAATAAATAAATGGAAAATATCGAATAAATATTTTGTCGCATTGCAGACTGTTTTTAGTTTTACAATTATTATTTCAAAACATAGAAAAGAATATGAAAACATTAAAAACATATTTCTGTTTTACAATAAATATTTTAAGACATTGAATAAATATATAAAGATAGACAATAATTATAGAAGATATAATATTGCAACACATTACACGCCATACCAGTATAATAATAAAATTATATTTGTGTGTATTCAAGTCAATTATAAAATTAAGACACTTAAAATTTTAAATCTTGAATATTTATTGTACGGAGAGAGAGAGAGACTCCAATTGATCGCATTCTCGTTTTGACTCTCCGTTGAGTAACACTTGAACTGGAAACGTTAATATTTTTCATATTGACGTCTACCTGGCGTCATTTTAATGCTTGTTGTTCCGATAGTTTTTTATTTGCGTCAGCATTGTCTGTTTAATTTAGGCTCTTGAACAAATTCATAATAATTATACAATACCAAGAGGTGAAAATACGTATGTAATAAAAAAGATTATTTAGTTTTGCATCGAAAAATGTGCACTCGCTGCAAAACTCGTGCATATTTTTCGGTACAAAGCTAATACCCTATAAATATTGTATGAAAAGAAATTTGATCATTGTCGATTTTTTTTCACCATATTAGAGTAACATATAAATTATAAATGCATACAAGTAATAATAACAAACCTTCTAAAATTGTATTCAAGTTACACGGTCGGCCTTCCGGTTTTGTCTGCGTCATGTATGCAAAATCTATGGTTATAAATGCATGATCGCCATTCAACATTTTGGCAGAGTCGGCGGCGCATAGTACATACAGTACATCAAGTCCGTAAGCACATATTATGAAAACTGCAAATAAAGAATAAAATACCATCAAAACAATTAACAAAACAAATTTTTCAGTTGCTGACATTTTTACTCATTTTGTACAGCTTTGTGTGGTGTTTTAGCAGGCTACCGTGGCCGAATAGATAAGGTCACTGGCTTCAAAACACTTGCCCTTCAACGCTGGGGGCTAAAATATTTCGCTTTTCGTATTGAATTCTTTCATGTGAGAAAGCCAATCCGCTTACGGATGGTATGTGGTTCTAACTAGGTACCCGTCCTTGCAAGAAAAATGCGCAGGCTGGTCTGGATTCATGCTGGTCGCAAAGCCACTATGTTGGTTTTCCCATGGCGCGGCTCATTTGAGGAATTTTCATCTCACTTCTCTAATTTTCTCTCTAATGTTAATCTTCGACTGCTTTGTAATAGTCATAACTTCCATGTTCAAAAAACGAGTCTTAATAGATTGTCAAAACTGTCATCGAATATCTTTTGATCTTGACTAGTGTAATCTGTTAATGGACTGGTCTGCGTGCTTTATCTTTATAATTTTGTTATTGTCCTACATTTCAAGAAGTTTTTATAAAGACGCTATAAGATCCTTAACTCTATAACGTTTGAAAGCTTTCAATTACTTGATTTTTCTGATTCGCGATGAGACAAATGTCTCGTAAATAAAGTTTGACTTTGTTACCACATCTTTTATAGTGACATTGCAGGCATTGAGTATCTGAATTATGACGATTTCAGTTTACAAGATCATTATGTTCCTTGACACAATAACGTTACGCATACCAGAGCGTACTACTAAGCGGAAGAAAAAGAGTTGCTTTCTGTTGGTATCAAGTATAGGTTATAGTTCATACACTGAAATTGTTAAGCAAAACAGACAAAGTCGAGGGGTAGAAATTTTCAATATGAGAACAACAACCGAATTTTAGCTTATCATT
This sequence comes from Mercenaria mercenaria, assembly GCF_021730395.1. Taxonomy (NCBI): domain Eukaryota; kingdom Metazoa; phylum Mollusca; class Bivalvia; order Venerida; family Veneridae; genus Mercenaria; species Mercenaria mercenaria. The sequence goes on from NC_069370.1 coordinate 38,121,047, forward strand.
TAAAGCTGTAGTGACCATTAGTGTGCATGACATTGTTTAAATAAATGATTCAATAAATCAATAAACTTACCAGATGAATGTATACTAATAACTGACTTATTTATTGCAATTTTCGAGCTGTTGATTAAATATTTAGATTTTAGAGACGTCGGTTACACTTTAAGTTCCAGTGTGAAATGAACATTTGTATATTTACATGTAAATCAAGTGTACACGTCTGATTTAACTCTTAAGTAACCATTATCCAAGATTTAGTTATAATATTCAGTTTTATTACATAACTCCTTATGTATATTTATATATTGTCGGCAAGTCATTTAATACGTGTATATCATATGACCTATAAACTACAATGATACCCTCCCGACCTATAAAACCGACTAGAAACTGACCTTTAGCCTGAGCTGTCACGTGTTTGAGATGCTTCTCAAGTATGGCATGTGTCGCATCCGACGGAATACTCATTATGTCTGTAATTATACCGTTTTTCTCGAACATTTGCTGGAAAACCAATATAGCCAATGTTATCAACAAAATATGATAAAAAATATAACAATGTAATAGACAAATAGCTGATTACATTTTTTCAACAGCTATGAATCAAATGTAGATTTTTGCTGCCTCATCCTGTTAGAAAATAGTTAATCATTTATGTTCAAAATGCTACAGCATAGCCTGTTCTGAAAATTTAAATGTAGAACTTTTTACCTCCAAATTATGTCAAATTCTTCAAGATGTAAAAGTGTTAACTTTGCTCTCTAAATATCTTAGTTAACGAAAAAGCAAACTATACAATGCACATCTATTATAAAATGAATATTAATTTAATAAGATTGATATCTAGTAACACTCTACTTGCAGGTTTTAAAATTATTGCGCAATCTAAATCCGGCTTCAGGAATTTATCTTCGTCATTCAAACCGGATGTGAAAGTAATGTGCAATTATTCTAAAAGCGTAGTAATTGGGCCAATAACCTCATATGTTATGACACACTGCACATAACACTCATTTTTTTAAAAGATCCATCGCCACTTCATGACAATATTTCAAATGATTTTCTATCGTGCTTCGTAATGGATATAGAATAATTATCATTAAGTAGTCGAGCTGGCTAATGATAACACATGATGGAAGGCTATAAAAGCTTTTACTTGCTAAATATTCGCAGAATATGACGAGTGAAGGAACAAACTAGCTAACAATTTCAACTGATTTAGCTTATTAACCCTTACCCTGCTAATTTTCTACAATGAACTTGTCCTTCTTTCAATTTGGACAGCACCAATAAATGTTAAAAGGGGTGATTACCAAAAATATACTGACTGAATAGCGAACAGTGCAGGTCATGATCAGACTGCACGGATGTGCAGGCTGATCATGATCTACACTGGTCGCATAGGCAGAATCAATCGTGTCCAGCATGATAAGCGTTTACTTCGACTACGAATAGTAATGAAATCTCTGATAAAAATTTCTTTTTGAAGCAAAGAACGCAACCAAGCAACATAATAGCAGACTGAGTCTGTTCATGAGAGGTAATGAAATATGCAACACCCCCCCCCCCCCCCCCCCAGCACCGGCTTAAGTCAGTATAAATGAATGTACTCCATGATTCAGAAGGACCAGAAAATATAACAACAATGAATCCAAGTACGGGAAGCCATTTTACAGCTGCCACATGGCAAAACCTATTTTGAACATTTAATGAATTAAATTCTACTATCATAATTATAGAAATGTACATGTTAGACATATAAACATTTTGCAATCTAAAATATCTTAAACGCGAATATCAGAGAGAATCATAGATCTAGAAAACACTCACAGTTCCATTTAGTCTGATTTTAACTTTCTGATTTCTAACATAATCTCATCTTAGAACTTAATACATAGTAATGTAGCTCGTTAGATTCATAAATAAAGCTACGATACCCTCAACTTCAAAGAGAGTTATGCGCAATCGGGTGCAAATAAGTATGGGTTATAAGTTGAATAAAACAGTTTTAAGACATTTCGAGCGAGCGTCAGCGAAACGAGAAATTAATATCCTAAACTTATAACCGGCCTAGTACAGTTAGCCCCTACTCAGGTACAGTGTTATTAGGCGGAGTCTATTAAATAGCAACATTTAACAATTAGATTTGATACATACAGTTGATGTGACAATTGTATGTGAAATAGAATGGCCAGGTTTGAACGAAATGGAGCAAATTTCATTGGCAGAGCAACTTGAGCGAACTGTAAATTTAGATAAAACACGTTCTGCCTTCGATAAACGAGCAGTTGCAGCTTTTGTGAATGAACAAAACCTAAAACAAAATAGAATAAATATGTCTCAAGCTATATTTTATTTAAATTTATACGTATAACTCTGCACAATCGCATAATATTAAAATATATTACTCTGCATGAAAATATCAAAAAAGCAGATAAAAATGAGCAGAATATTTTCTACAGTATATCGTTGTCGTTCGTCTCAAAATGTACGACTCATTGGCACACACACCGTTTTCTTTCGTGATAACTGGTGAAAACTAGTTAAGATTGCATTAGCGTACACTAATAAAATAAAAATAGAAAGTATAAAGGTTGACGGGTTAATAAAGCTTCTGAACTTAAATATGATATACATCTAAGCATACCGATCTTACAATATGGAAATGTAACGTTATTTGATATTTGGTTTACGTAATTCAACGTAAGACATGACAATTGTGTACATTTTGATACAATATCTACAAGCCGATAACCATTACCTGATATTCTCCAACAGTTTCCCGCCAAATACTCTCCGGTCCTTCCACCAGAACTACCCTATCCCAATGATAGTACTTTATAATGTCGATGATAAAATAAGACATCTCCCCGTACAGTGCCGTTGTCCTGGCGAAGGTCGGGTAATTTTTACGATCACTCAGAAGCCTGGACGAACAGCTGTAGCTAATCATTGGCTTGTTCCACTTACCGGCTAACAGTCCAGCTGGCTTGCAAAGTGAATCACAACCTGGACCTAGGTAAAAAGTTTATCACAAATTCAACACAATATTTAAAATGGTACTAATAGTCTTACTTGAAATAACTGTTAATTATGCACCATACGTCTATGTCAAGATATTTTCATTTTGATTTACTAATACCACGATATGTAGTAAGAGCTCCGAAGTAATCAATCTAAAACGCCGTTTTCTCGAATGTAAACACAAAAATTAATTGTATTAAGTCATTGAGTAAGTTTTAAAACCGTAGATATAATAATTTCTAACTTAAAACTCCAGAAATGTAAGACAGAGCCCAGTGAAAATAGCCTTTGAGCAACCGACTCCAAAAACAAACGTGATATATTATCAAGTTGCATTTAGTCAGTGTTTAGAGTTAAACTTTAAAAACAATAATATAACACTTTCTGACGACAAATATATATTAAAGTTAAGACAGGGCCTTGTCCTCTAAGTCATTGACCCCATTTGAACAGGGGTATTTCACAATTTTGATTGTCATTGTCATTGGAACAATTAGCACTTAGTACTTGCGTAAAGCTTGAGTACCGTAGATATAATACTTTCTAAATTAAGAGTCCGTCCGGAAATGAACAAGTTGACAGACGGACAACGCCATAGCTAATACATCCCGCTACAAAACGGAAAATGAAGTGAACGTTTGCCAAGCATATGTTACACGTGGCAAGCTTCCTAAAAATTGCTTTGAAACATTATTGTCTCTACATTTAGCAAATTTAGCTTTTAACAAGAGCCATGTTAGACATGGCCAATCCCCCCGCCGGGCATATTATAATTGAAGGCTAAAGTTCCTGGTAAGTTTGTGTCTGAAAATATTTTTTTTTTTGGGAGAAGCTTTGAAAAACCGTTCAGTTGTGGTCCACATCACGGGTTTTAAAGATGTGGAGGAAAGAATTATTCAGTGGTGAAGTGGTTTACTGCCAAATTTTATTAATTTTCATGAACAGTATAGCTGTATGATGTTTTTCTATATGGCTACTGTAAAAAGAAGGAATGGAAAGCTAACAGGGAAAAAGAGTGCCAGAATGTCACAATATATGCCCGTCACAGCAAATTTCTTTACTCTAGCAGCTGTATTTGCAAATGGAATTTTAATTTTGTGGTTGTTTAGTAATCATTGTAAGTCTTTTGTTTTTCTAAGTCCACAAAAAAACTCCTTACCAGGTAGAGATGTCTTAAAATACACCTAAAATTGGAAAGTAACATCCAGGTTGTACCACAGAAAAGTGGTCTTGTTTTTTCCCTGTGGTCAATTATAAAAATGTTACAACATAAGTTATTTATAGTAACAACTAATGGAAGTTAATCTTTAAAAAAAGAAAAATTGTAAGTCCACACAAAAATCTTTACTAGGTAGAGATTGGTCAAAATACACCTCAAAATTGGATGTAGCATGCATGTTGTACTACTGAAAAGTGGTCTCGATTTTTCCCTACGACTAGTAATGAAAAAGTTACAATAAAAGCTATTTAAAGTAACAACAAAGAGAAGTAATTCTAAAGAAGGGAACTGCGCATGACACTTCGTCTCATGATGGTGTATAATTGTGCCAAGTTACATCTAGTCCCTCCATGCATGAAGAAGAAATGCTTCGGACAAAGTTCTTGTATCTGACCTTTGGCCTCTAAGTGTGACCTTGACCTTAGACCTAGGGACCTGGATCTTGCGCACGACACTCTGTCTTGCGGTAGTGAACATTTGTGCCAAGTTATATCAAAATCCCTCTATGCATGAAGAAGAAGTGCTCCGGACAAGGTTTTCATTCTTGTATCCTTTGACCTCTAAGTGTGACCTTGACCTTAGAACTAGGGACTTGGTTCTTGCGCACGACACTCCATCTTGTGGTGGTGAACATTTGTGCCAAGATATATCAAAATCCCTCCATGCAGGAAAAAGATATGCTGCAGACATCTTTTTTTAAGAAAATATGATAAAGGGGAATAACTCAAAAAGTAGGCAAGGTAGAGTTATTGTTCTTGCACACTGCACTTCCTCCTAATGTGTTCTATCAGTGTATGAAGTTTGAAGAAAATCCCTCCAGTACTTTTGGAGTTATGCTCTGGACAAATTTTTTAAAGAAAATATGATAAAGGGGAATAACTCAAAAAATAGGCAGGGTAGAGTTATTGTTCTTGCACACTGCACTTCCTCCTAATGTGTTCTATCAGTGTATGAAGTTTGAAGAAAATCCCTCCAGTACTTTTGGAGTTATGCTCCGGACAAAATTGTTTAAGAAAATATGATAAAGGGGAATAACTCAAAAAATAGGCAAGGTAGAGTTATTGTTCTTGCACACTGCACTTCCTCCCAATGTGTTCTATCAGTGTATGAAGTCTGAAGAAAATCCCTCCAGTACTTTTGGAGTTATGCTCAAAACAAAATTGTTTAAGAAAATATGATAAAGGGTAATAACTCAAAAAATAGGCAAGGTGGAGTTATTGTTCTTGCACACTGCACTTCCTCCCAATGTGTTCTATCAGTTTATGAAGTTTGAAGAAAATCCCTCCAGTACTTTTGGAGTTATGCTCCGGACAAAGATCGTTGCGGACGGACGGACGCACGCACGCACGCACGGACGGACGGAGAGCATTTCTAATATCCCCTTCGCCTTTGGCGGGGGGGATAAATAAATCAAAACTATTTTTAACTGTTAAAAAATGAAAACATTTGGTTCATTTCTCTGCTCTCTGATGCCAAGTCATATCTGAAATAACAACAAGAACGCACCGTCGTCAGCCATAGGGGAACAATAAAAGAACTGTTCATTACATTTTCTCACCGACTTTTCTCATTATTTACATGAAATTTATCATCTGCTGGCGTAGACTTAGCGTTTCATTTTTGTAATGTCAATCAAAAATAAAAAAATAAAACAGGATGCGCTCTACCAAATTTAAACACGTTTTTCTCTTATCATTGCTTTGCTTGTCTCCAATGATTTTATCTATAAACAATGTGCTTAACTTTCACGAGAGTTTAACATTCAGTTCTATCTGTCTGTTTGAATCAGATAAAAGTAACCCCTGATTTATTCTGTAATTTTCGTTTTAAACTACTTTGCAACAAATGAATTATCCCAGTATATTGCTCCCTCCACCCACCCCATCCCCTCCCTTTAGATACGTTGTCCTCATTAAAGTTTTACTTAAAGAGTAATAGCTATTCTTATAACACTGTCAATATACACCACGGTATCTAAAACATGTACCTATGTCAATAATCATGACTCAAGCTTTCGTATCCTGTCCTGATGCCGTATCATTGTATCACAGATTTGAGACAAATTTGGACTCAGTGGACTCAAAGTTATAAAGCTGAGTTTTGAGACTATGTTCAAATTCCAGACGACAATTCTGCTTTTGAAGACTGGTCTACACCAATATTTTACATCCTTAATTAGCACCAGTATGAAGTAACAGACATACCTACTTTCTACTTCTAACAGGTAATTTGTTGCTTTTGTAGTTGTTTTTAACCCTGCTTAGCACTGTGTTATGAGATATCAAATTTCTAAGCCAGTAGAGGAAGAAAATATCTGCTGAATGGCCTTAGAAACACGACAATTTAATAGAAAGGTTTACAGTAAAATTATTTTATGTGCCAATATGTTTGATACCTTTCAAAGATAAAAGCAGATCAAAACAACTCCAAATGATTGCTTCTGGCAGTCCTTTGATTTCGATTAATAAGATTAAAACAAAATCTAAAAGAAGGTGTAATAGATAAAGTATAAACTGTTAAGCTTTAATACAACGAAACTAAAACGCTTCTTTGCCAAAAATTATGCCTTCTATATGTAGATAAACATATTTTCCAGCTTTGCGAACTGTGTTGAGACAGCACGGTGCATATACATATGGATGGAACTGAGTCAAAAATTAAATAGTGATCATTATAACAAAAGAGGAATGTATCAACGTCAGAGTATGAATATCAAATAACATAATATTATTTGTCGCGTGTTTTCTATATCAACAATCAGAAGAAACGATTAATGCTTTGTTAATCTTTAGCCTGCTGGCGGCAAGTGATTCTGCCTTTGCGACCAGTGCAGACCAAGATCAGCCTGCACTGGTCGCTAATCAGTCAGTTCAGTATATTTTCAGTAAACACCCCTTTAAGATACAAATGGTATTGCCCAAATTAAATGACGGACCAGTCCATTTTAGAAATTTAGCAGGGTAAGTGTTAAGAACATTACCTATGAACGCATCTGATGAGCTGCTTATCTCGACAAGTTCAAACAGACCAGTTCCTATATCACACTTAGTATCGGCTACCGTGAAGTCAAGTGTCACATTTTCCCTTCGTAAGTACACGAGGTCCGGACTTGAGTTAACCTGTAAAACAAAACACAGCTGATTCAATATCTAATATATATTTCATTTAGTACAATAAAAAGATAAAAGTCAAACCAAGCATGCAGTGTTTGTCAAAGACGTAAAACCAGAATTGTCTTGACTAAACACGAACCACAACAGAGAAATATAAAATACTACGGACAATAGTCTTGTCAAACCTACCTCTTAAACAGAACATGAGTAAGTCAAAATATTGAAGAATATTATAAATTTAACAAAGATCAATTTCGGGGTAAATATATGAACAAAAAACGAAAGACAAATCAAGAAAAGAAATTAACCCGTATTATAGTGTCATAAAACTACTCGAATCTCTTAGAAGGTTTAATATGAACCAAAACCAAAATGCAGCGTATGTCCTTTTTGTTACAGACTTAATATCAACCAAGATTAAAATGGCAAACATAAGAAGTAATGAATTCACATCTAAAATGAACCAAGTTTTGTTTGTAGACTGAACATATCTACTCTAACTTTACATGCACCAAGAAGCATGCAAGGCAATGGAAATGCGTTTCGCCATTTAAAATAGTTATTATGCCCGATAAATTTGCCTACATAATGAAAGTGAAACATGGCTAACGAGTTCCGTCTCGTTATATTCATTTATGGTCAAGGTCAGGTATGGGATAAGGAAGGAGTGCACTTAGTTTACTGAAAACATTGAAGCCAAATTCAAATGTTAGATCGAAATATTTTTTCTGTTTTGCGTGCAAAGGGCAATTGCCATGAACCAAAAAAAAACATAAACTTAATAATAATGTAGCACGGTTGTAAAAAGCGAAAAAATTGAACTAAAATAAGTCATCGATCATACATGTATCTAAATGTTTAATGACCATTTTCTGTAATAGTGTAAATGAAGTTTATTGAAGACAACCTCTCTTAGTTGCCTGCATGTGATTAAATCCCCGCTCACATGAGGTTAGCCCGTAGTTTGGTTATGGGTGAGTTTTCAACATGTACAGAAATAAATAATGAACAGTACTGAGGTTTAAATATCAAAGAAGGTGTTTATGGTACATTACTGAACTGGACATTAACAGAAGACACATATCTTATATACCGCATCCAGCCTCTAGCACATAGGACAGTTGCAACCCAAAGGCGCAATGTTATGTCGTATCCATTACATCAGATCCAAAATGTAATAACGAAGAAGACTTAAATAAACATAGTTCGAATCCCGTAGTACCTTGAAAAATGAACCAATCTGATATTGAACAGTAGACTGAACCAAGAATAAAAAAAATAGCCACAATCAAATTGCGAACACGGCTGTAAACGAACCCATAGCAAGTTGCCGCACACGAAACCGACGTAAAATCCCATGACAGTTTTAAAATTACCAAGACCAGCTTGCGAAACAGACGGAGCAAAAACCGTGTATTTTCATAACAGAATTAAACCAAGATCAAATTGTAAACAAGTGTGCATGTGAACCAAGGTCAGTATCGTTAAATAATTAAAATGAGTCAAAAAATAATCAAACAGGATGACATAGATAAAATATAAAGTTGCTCATGGAAATCAATAATTCTGCCAAGTGTCGCCAACTTAGGTTTGTAAACTAACGGTACAACCTTTTAAGTTCTGTTTCAGAATATTGTGAAAAACGGATCTATATATGGGTGTACCGCGTAAGCGGACATGGCAGCGACCAAGTAAGTGATGCCTTTCCCCAAACCGTAATCAAATTAATTGTTTAAAAATTAGAAAGGAGCTCTTCTATTACCACACTCTTTATCCAATTTCACAAATACTTAAGTCTGACATTTGGACTAAAATTTAAGATGCTAAATTTCAGCTTATTGTTGTAAAATGATTGCTGTAACCGTATTTTACAGGCAAAAAATGCTGGAATATGCTGAACGTAAATCAGTGTTTGGTTGTGATTTTTTTTTTAACACAAAGTTTATAGACCCTTAATTGCGGTGGTTTAAAAAAATTGTTTTTAAGAGATATTATCAATTTTCGTTTGAGGAAATTCTAGCCGATGGAAAAAATTGGTGAAAAAAACCCTTAACCTTTCAAAGATAAAGTTTAAAGGCCCTTAGCTGCTGTTGTTGAAAGATTTTGTTTTTAGGGATACATGTAATATCTATTCTCATTTGTGAAAATTCCAGCCGATGAATAATTATATTTGGAGAATTTGTTTTCGAAAACAAGTACAGTAGAATGCTGATTTTCATATTTGGTAGGATATCTGGAATGTTTTATATCAGTCCATCATCAAATACAATCAAACTTGAAATGTCTCAAATGACTGTTTTCTTTTTTTACAAAAATACAATCTTTTTTTTATAATTGAAAACATCCGTTCTGAATTGTTTTGACGATAGAATCAAGAAAAATAAGACAGTTTAAGAATTTTAAAAGTTTCTGATACCACCCTCTATGTCAACTATTCAAATTAAGGAAAACATTGTCACAAAATAAGCAGATCAACTTCAAAGTTCATTTACACTCAGGGTAAAAGGTCAGTTACTTCTTAGATTGTAAACAGCAAAATTGCTTTTACGTATTTAATTTTTCATACCATTTTGTTATACGCTGCTTCTACGTTGCTACAGAAACACATTATCGATGCTCTTTTTTTCATTGTATTTTCAAATAAGATCCATCTAAATGCAAGATAAAGTTTGCCTGTTTAAACTATTTTAAAGTTGTATTCATAAGATGCAAATTGCCAATTACTTGTCACAAGAAGACCTGATAACTGAATTCTCTCTAAATATGTTTTTATACACAGAAAACAAAGCTGACGCAAACAAGGTTATTCAGATATTTGTCTTCTTTTCAGCCTTATCGCTGAATTACGAAAGAGCTGTTTTTACCTTTGTCATGCATTTAATTTTGACTCTGTTAAAGCTACACATGCAAAATAGATTTGAACGTTTAAGTAAAATTCATATTAAGACGAAATTATAAATATTTCATTATAAGGTTATTTAAAACATTATGTACAAAATAGATAGAGATATATTTGGAAGAGTCCCTAGCTGGAATTCTTAAATAGTTTAACAGGAAAGTCCAAATACATCCCGTATAGTACTAAACAATGTTTATAATAATGCTTATTTTTACTAGCAATTTCAGACAAACGCTACCCAATTCCCAACGCAGTAGTCTCCACTTACATCTTTGACCATCGAATGAGGTTATATCCGTTATTTGTCAAAATTCAGAATGTTTCAACTACCCTTGTTTGTTCAAGGAATGATGAAAAGTGGTCTTTCAGCTTTAGGGTAAGGATATTAATACCGGCAATTTTTGTGCCGAAATAGCATTAGACGATGCCGTAATCCTATGTAAGCTGCAGAATATTTAATACTATTATGGTGAATTTCGTTTCACTGCAAACATTGGTTTTGTGTCTCTTAATTGTTTTTCGTAAAGTAAATATTACATGTAAGTCCGCACAACCTTATTTAGCATTTACGCTCTGGATTTGCCTGTCGGACAATACATATATATTTTATGTCAGGAGAGGCAAAAGGACCAAACAAAAATTAAGATAAACTGTATGTATTTGTATATTGTCTTTAAAATTATGCCTCAAACTCGGGGACTAAAGAGCAAAACAAATTACAGTGTTATACCATTTGACTTTCATTATTTCATTTGCATGTCGTAAGCTCTTTAAGCCTTTAGCTCTTTAAGCCTTTAAATATTCAGACGGAAATTATCTTTCTGTTCAAAAGTTATTACTTCAATTCAGGCGTAGGAGTTAGGTTTAAGCTAACAAACATTTACATTACACAGGCAATTTAACGTGTTTTTTGTAGTAGCAGCAATACCAATCACTGTCAAATCTAACCAACAAAAGCAGCGTCCTAAGACTGCATAAGATTTTTTGATATGTATTTTCTTTAATTCCACACCCTCGATTTAACTTGAACGTTAAGAAAATTGAACTAAAGCGAAAAATGTAAAATTTATACAACAGCGGAAAGATTTTTACTCGCGTTATTATTGGTTTGTATTTCGGTAACAATTGTAATGGTAATTATGTTGTTTTAAGTGCAAAACTCTCAATGTAGTCTCCTATAGTGTATTAGTTTTTTTTGTTCTTTATCTTTGATACATGTTTTCCGACATTGTATACGGCACGATATTATAAAACGTGAAGTACTTTGTCACCTCTGTTCAAAAACAAGATAACCATTTTTTTAATTTTCAGGGCATTTAAATTTTTCCTCCTTTTAAATTCTTTAGAAATTGTTATTAGTATTTCAACCGTTTGATGTGTAATTGCATTACAGTTTACGTGTTTAACTGTCCATGATTTTTAAAATGTATTTAAATAATTCGTTTAAAAATCAAAATAAAAAATGCCATCTCTAGATATTGGCATAAAAAAACAGTACAAAGGCTTATATCACCATTCTGCACTTAATCTTTTGGCGCCATAACACAACAATTACCTTTTTGTTTCTAAATTGAAGATTTAGAAAGTTATCCTCGCAACTCTTTAAGTTTTTGTTAATCCTCGTTCTGTGGGAAATTATGTTATATGATTACGATCATTGTAGTCTAATATTGTAAAATTAGACGAGTTTTTCAGTTTTCAAAATTTACCACAGATGTTTCCATCAAAAGGACTGTTATGACTTTAAGGAATGATTTTTTTTATTTCTTTTGTAGAAAAATGCCAATATTTTAATTACTTAACCAAACAAATATAACACTCTTAAAGTATCTGATTAGTACCTTTAAAAGAAGCTGCCAAAAAAAAATACCAGTTAAACAACAGGCAATACCTCTCCTATTATGCCAATATCGCATTAAGTCACACCAGCCATCTATAATAATCTCTTATTATCGCCCTGGGAAATGCGACAATGACTGAGGGTAAAGGTCGATGTTGAACAATACAACTTTTCCAAGATAAATTAATTCTCATATCTACCGAATCTAAAAGGCAGCAATAGTCTAATTATTAAATCCAATTTGAACCAATTTATTTGTTATCAAATCAGTTGCAAAATCATTATGACGTCATTATGAATACGTTTTTTCTTTATCTATATTAGGTGAAAGTCGATTTGTACCAACAATAACAATATTGTATTAGCAAATATCGACAATAGCTTGCATTTGGCTAATGAACAGTAAAGACACATTTTAACAATAATATGAAATATGACATACTACGTATAGATCATATGTCTACTTTATCTGTATAGTATTAGAATTTTATGATAACCGTATAAACAGAGAAAAAAATATATAAAATCTACCACTAAAGCAAGTTTCATTTATCTCGAAGAGGCATTTATAATTCAACATTTTACAGTATATGCCTCTTTAAGGTATAACGAGAAACCTCCATTATTTTAAGATCAGGAACAAGGTTTCATTTTGTCCAGCTTGAAGGATGTGCGCCATCTCTTTATTCTGAATATATATACTGAATTCATATCTTGTTTTAAAA